>NW_026048560.1:0-32963 GCF_023864345.2 Schistocerca serialis cubense | reverse complement strand
CGAACGCGTTTTGAAACTCGAGAACACTGTGCGTCGCGACACAGAACTCCGCTCCAGAGCGCCCGCGACCCGCCACGTCGGCCACACGGGCGCCGACGGCCAGCGTTCGATTCCCCGAGCTCCGAGCCTCTCCACGAAATCCTTCTACACGTGGACCTTTCAGCCAATCAGGAGCAGCAGAGGACTGCAAGCCCCACCACTGGCCACTCCCTGCTGCTGCTTACAGCCGCTGCTGTCACGTTCTGGTCTCAAAAGGCGAACCAGCGAGCAGATATGGGTGGTCAGGGAATCACCTGTTACAACCCTTTCACTCGTGGGTATCAAGCATTAACTTCTGAAACCGATATACCTATTAAGGGCTTTCCTCTGATGTATCTGGAGACAAGCATTCTCGCAGCCGAAACTGCTTGAACTGTTGTTACATGTACGTAGTTGTTCGACAGCACACGTGTTACTCAGACGATGTCCGCTGCAAAGTGCATCATGCGTAACTCGCGCCACTGCCGTCAAATGCAGCATTGTCAGAGCGACTCAGACTTGGGATCGGCAGTCTGCACAACCGCCACACTTTGAGACAGGGACGACCAACTCGCATCTGCCGAGGCTAAAGGCACAGAACTCGAAGCTGACTGCGAGCGCTCTCAAGCAGATCGGGGGGACTATGGATCGTCCTGTTTCTGATATGCAACAACAGCTTTCAGCGCACCAGACTGAAGCAGGGAACTCTGTCTCCACCAGATCTCCAGAAACGCAACACTACGTGAACTAGCCGAAAACCCGGACAAGAAACCCGAAGTAAACAGCCAAAGCCGCCAATTACAAAAAGTTTACACTCATCCAAATACATCTCACGAAGAACAAGTCTTACAACTGGTTGGGTGCAGATGGAATTAAAGCACATCCAACACAACTTATGGCACTTTAGCAAACCCTACAATAAACTATAAGAAGGTGGCAAAGAAACCGCCAAATCGTTGTAACCTGCACTAAAACAGTTGCCTGGGCCACCAAGTCGTTCACAAAAAAAATCCGAAAAAAATTTGCCAACATCACAACACACCCATAAGATATCGAAACCCGTCGAGAACAGTTTGAGTTACTTACCGATCTGAAGCAACAGTAACAGAAATCACACCGCACGCCAAACAGTAAGCAAAAGAGAAACCACACAGACTCACGCTCGCCTTTGTGATAACCAATTTTGACCGTGATACAACAAACGAAAAAACTGAAGGGGACCTAAAGGTACCGGAAACTAAATGAAAATTCCCCGCTATTCCTTCCAGTCATCTATAGTTACAAAGAACCAACAAACAAGCTACTTGTTCACCAGTTCAGAATGCACTGTGTACCTCACAGGGTTGGACTATTTAAACACTACCTCGTCAATAACAGCTACGTCCATATTCCAACACTTTCCAATAAGCCACGAAAAGCTGCGATATAAAGAGAAATGTGAAGAAGGGAGTCGAGCACATCGAATTTTTAATGGCAAAATAGACCCGAAACAAGAAGCACCAAAATACAGGAGCTGCAACACTGATAACGTTAATAGTGATGAGAGTTGCAAAGAAAGACCAAAACAGCCTGTCTCAGCAGACAAAACTGAATACATTAAGCGCATTGATGAAACTATCACGGTCTTCGTCCAAGAATGTCACGAAAACAATCAAACGGAAAACATACTCTGAGTCTTCACTACAGCCCTTCACAACCTGATATTTGTAAGAAGGGAAATAATAACAGCAGCTTCTAAAAAGCTCCTACTACGTTCTTTGGCGAACACGAATCCACGTCTATATCGCCATATTGATAGACAAGGAGGCCTATGCCCAACCTAGCCTGAGACACCCGGAAACAAGAATTAACCTTCACATTCAAGCCTAAGAAAGATATTGCCACTATCTGCATTGTCAACACACTGGGTTTTCTGCTCTAAAAACAAACTCCCTAAAGGTATAGTAAGAGAAAAAGAAGTTGGTATTATAGTCGCAGCACGTACCTCATGAGCAGGTAGAGAAATCAATCTAGATAACTGTATCTGTCACGCAAACCAGACCGTAGTAGAAGCTGAGATAGATGCTTCATAGTCTTTCACATAAAACACCACAACGATGTATCCTGCCGCGGTACTGCCAACTGATCTCGTTAATTATATACCCTCATTGTGCCCAGCTAAAGGAACAGGAGACTCAGTACTAGATCTGCGATATTTGCTGAAAAATTGAACAAGAAAGATATTAAACTTGTTGTAGCCATTTTGAATCACGCTAGACTCAGAAATGACTCGCCGCCTTTTATCAATCACTATGGCACTTCTATCTTAGAATATATACTACGTACAACATAGCTACCCAGATTCTGAAGCTACACTGAATTTGGTGACTGCATAGCTAACGAATACCTACCATTTATTATGCTGTGAATCACAAAAACTAGGAAAAAACTTAAAACGATGATAAACTCACGAAATCGGATAGTCGAAAAAATCAGATTGATACGTTTTAACACAAAACCTAACGAATCAACTATTCAAACTACTCCTTAAGACTCCTGACGTACATAAGAAACAAAATTAAACAGTAGGGAAATTCTGTAGACCAAATGGATATCCTACGATTGGCTTGAACGGTTTTCAATGACCTAATAAGAGAAACCCACCAAATGATGTGCGAGGTAATCACAAGAATTAGGTCGCACAATAGAAGTAGTTTTCGGAAAAAAGTTCCAACAGGTCATAGCACACCATTTGCGAACAGCCATCCTTAATAGCAGATGAGAATGTCATTCATTACTGACGACCTCAAAAAAGTTCCTCAAAGTGCTACAAAAACATTCACGGTCATCCGTGGTATCCAAAATTCGATTTAAACCGACGAGGGAAATAATATTCGAAAATCCGAATGCAACCGCTTAACATCCCTACTTTATAAGATTGACGAATATGAAATGGAAAGAAAGCAGCTCAGAGACTGGAAGCACTGGAAGATAACAAAATAAATCACTCCTTTCACAAGACACCTGCCTCAAACACATCAGACGTTTCTTCATCGCGGCCATGAACTGAAAATAGTCTCTCCTAAAATGGAAGCAAGATGATTTCGCAACCCGAAAGACCAAAAAACAACACCAAATCACAGGTTACCGTGCTCTCAGTGACAGGGAAAGCTTTCGAGACAGACTAAAATTATTCAAGGAAATAGAGCAACATAATGGCACAAGAACAAGCCGGGTTCAGCGGCAACCACAGCACAGGTGACCCCGGTCCCAGGACTGAGCAGCAGAGCGACGCAGGCTGAACGCAACACGGCAGGCGCGACGCCGGCACGCTTTCTAGTGGACGGCGAACGCGCCTTCCATTGGTTGTGGCATGCTGGACTGCTCTTTGAAACGTTACTTTTGAACTTCGCATGCCAAAGTGTGCAGTTTACTAAAATGTTGCTGGAAACAGGTAAGTACAAGCGAGCAGGTCAGCCCCTTCAAAAACAAGCAGGAATCATCGCTAAGCAAGTCGAGTAGATTAAAATACAGTGGATCCACGAAATCTATCCTTCATCACCAACCCGTGATATTCAACTACCCCTACTTTAAATAAATATGTATTTCCTCACGTCATCTTCAGAGGTACTCTGACAGTCAGTTATAAACAATGAAGAAATACACCACTGGAAAATAAGATGTTGTTGCGCTCCTTAGTGTGAAGACTGGTTTAAAAAATAGCTCTCCATTCTACTGTATAACTTGCAGGCCTCTTCATCTCCAAGTACATACTGCAGCCCACATCCATCCCAATCTCCTTACTGTATTCAACACTTGGTCTTCCTCTACGATTTTTACCCTCCACACTTCACTTCAAAACTAAATTGGTTACCTGTCGACGTCTCGGAACGTGTCCTACTAACCGCCCCTCCATTTGGTCAAGTTGCACCTCGCATGTTCCCACGTTTCTCGGGTAATCCAAACTTATCTTCCATGAGGTCGGCGTTCTACCAGTTTTTACATTCTTCTGTAAATAATTTGTGTTAGTATTTTACAACGACGAGTTATTAAACCGATAGTTCAGTAATTTTCACACCTGCTAGCAACTGCTTTCTCTGGAACTGATAACATTACATTCTTCTTAAGGTCTGTGGGTGCTTCGCCTGTCTCATACGCCTGGCACAACAGGTGGGAGAGCTCCGCCGTGGCCGGCTCTCCCGAGGCTGCCTGTAATGCTGCCAGAAGACTGTTTACTCCCTGGGCCGCGTTTCGACTTAGATATTCCAGAACACTGTCAAATTTGATCTCGCACAGTTACATCTCCCACCTCATTTACATCCATGACCACTTCCCTATCTGTAATATTACCTTCAGTAAGATATATATCTGACATAACTACATTAGCAAAAAACAAAACCTATGTGATGTCATGACAGCAGAAATTCTAAATATGATGTAGCTGTGCTATTGACTATACAAAGACTTAGACCACTACACTATTCAGAATGACTCCAGTTGCTTCTATATAACATGGCACTTACCTCTGACTTACACGGTTATGTTACAAATCCCTTCGTATCATACTAGAGATTAGTTCCTAAGCATTAGTCTTAAGGACTACTAGTACAATGTAACAGGACACAAAATGCCATAGCGATCGACAAACAATCGCAGGTTATGCTTTTTTAAAGGAAGGTTTTAACCCACTCATAAGGCGAATGCCAGGATCTCAGCTGTAAGAATAATATCGTCCTCCAATCCGCCAGGATTACACGCTGTGTCCAAACCAAATAAGAGCCTCAGATTAAAGATGAACACTGTCACCACATCATTAAGCACATTTCCGTTCAAAGAGTAACACGTTTGCTAGGGCACATTGCTGCTTGTACTAAACTTAAATATTTTCATTTTCACCTCTCCCCTGTCAACAGTGACTGTAATTTGGATCAGCAACTCAGAAACAGACATTCTTTAACAAAGTCAGTCTGAAGTAGTCGACGAATGATCTTGACATTAATCACATTTTATTAAGACCTGACTTATCAGGTGCTGCAGATAAGTAATCTTATGTATTTCTAAAACATTAAAACTTAATTACGAAACCTTTTAATTTTCTTGATCGCACAAAAACACATTGCTTTACCATTCATTACACGTTTTGGTTGCCAATCAACTATTGTTAGCTTGTAAAAGAAACAATAAACAGGGAATTGCCTTAGATTTAACCAAATTTAAGGAAGTTACGTAGTATTGCGTAATGATATGCCAATCATGGTAAATGCAATGTGGCTATGAATTCTGTAGGCTTGAACGCCATCATCTAATAGCATATCTTAGGAACTGTGTAAGCAATTGGAAAGTACCTATCGGGTGAATGTGAATAGTAAACTGTTTTCAGATATTAAAGAATTAAGCAAATAGAAATAATGAAAACATACCATGCTGACTAATGAACCACATTTTCCATAGACTATTGGTTACACCAACGAAGTTACAGAGTGCAACTCTCACATATAGTAACAATCGAAACACACTCTTTCGTTAAGAATAAAGGCGCTAGCCCAGCTTAAGAAGCGAAAGTAATTTAAGGAAGAGACACTCTCTCTAGTTACTTATATCGGAAATGAGTATGAGCAGAAATTAGTAAGTGTAGCTGCCTTTTTGGCCCTATCAGCTGTTCTCGACACTGCTTGGTGAGAAGCACTTCTTTAGAAATTCACGATTGTGTCGTAAATTTAAGGACTTACTTAACAACATGCTAAACAATAGAGCATTTCATATCCATTCTCACAATGATAGATGCAGGGTAATTAACCAAATGATAGTTTACTTCAAATGTCTGTTCTGAGTCCACTACCTCTTTGGTCTGTACATGCACAGCTTACCAAAAGTCTTCAAAAAAATTGATTTATACTGATGACATTTGCTTGGTGGCCCAGAGCCTCAACGTTTATGATGCTGAAACCTCTTTATCCACTGATATGGAAGTCTTAGATGTATACATCAAGAAATAGAGGCTCCACCTAAATCCACAGAAAATAATTGTATCTACATCACATCTATGCAGAAGACAGTCAGAGTGCACACCAGAAGACAGATTCAGAGACCAAGTCTCGTTGTACTGCATTACACGATAATACATAGGAACAGCGCTAGATAGAACTCTTGACTTACAAGTAGCACCTGAACTCAAAACGAGAAACAACAGTCTTAAAAATTTGGTGATATCTTATGGGAGCTAATGCTCGTGTTTTGAGATCCATAGCTCTAACCCTATCATAGGTGCTCTGTTGCTGAAGCTTACTGTTCGATCAGAATCAATAGTGCTCATACTAAGAAGATAGATGTCCAACTGAATCAGGTATTATGGGATGTATTCAGAGTACAATCGCTCTAACACTTGCTGTTCTCAGCATCATCCCACCCACAGCTCTAAGAAAACCAGCTCTCCTAAAGGTCTGGAAGAACATTCTGAAGAATCCTCAGCTAGCCAGTCATCGAGATGCTCCACAGGCAGAACATCAACACTTGAAATCAGGGAAACCGTCATCATGCACAGCAGAAAACTCGTTGTGTTCTCTTTGATTGTCAACCATTTACGGGAAATTCAGTGGAATCCGTCACCAATAGTCAACAAGCATCTAGTCAAGGACCCATTCATACAGGCAGGATTCGATCTCCCCAGACATCAGTAGAGGATCTTGAAATGGATTAGCAGTGGAGAAGGCTGATGTCCTTATCTTAAGTATGGGGTGAGTGCTCTTTTTACAGACAATTCAATGTCGCTTTCTAAATATTCCAGTTTGAATGGCCTCAGTATTATCATAACAGAAACAGGGTCACATGTTGCAATACGCTTGAGGCAGGTACATGTCCTGCCCGCTGCTGTGACGCCACGTGATTAGCAAATCTATTGCTAATTCCAGAGACCTCTTTATCCTCAAACGTGCTGATTCGATTATATGCATGCTTAATTAACAAGATATGTAATTACCCAGGGGCTGTCTTCTGGATCCTGAGGTGTACGTCATAATTTCATCAAATAATTACATATGATTTATCAGTTATGCTTCTCCCATGGTCTTGGTCTCTGTATCCTGAAGTGAACTGGACTGTGGATACTGAAATAGTACTTACCGTCGAGAGTCGCGGCACAGTGTCATTTTCACTATGTCGTCACTGCTTAAAAAGTGTGTTAATTGCACTGTCGTCGTGCAATATAATTTTTGCATGTTATTGCATTAAGTCTTGGGATTTCGAGGTCATCTATACTGCAGAGAGGTATATAAACCATACAGCTCTATGATATTATCAGTTCGTTTCAGAATGCTACTATTTACCAGTACATACATGTTAGCTTATGGTTCAAAACATGTATATGTAGGATTAGCATGAGATCGTGAGTGTGACGTTACAGTAGAAACTGAGGATGTCCATCGTAATGTAAAACACAATTTACAGATACGAGTTAGGGCGAGCATTGTTTGCCGATGAAGCTCACTGAGAGGTTGATGACAACAGACTACGATCCTTTTCAACTTCCTCTTCACATGAACATCTGTAGCAATAAGGCAACCATCATCGACCTGTATAAAAGTGTCGTGAAGTTGTATTGGTTATGCAGTGCGCTACGGATTGCAACAGACAAATACGGTGGCAAGTATATGTGAAAGCGTTACTAAACGATGTTGTATGTTATGTAAGTGAATGTTGCATACAAGATGATTTAGAACAATATGTAAACATACACTCCTGGAAATTGAAATAAGAACACCGTGAATTCATTGTCCCAGGAAGGGGAAACTTTATTGACACATTCCTGGGGTCAGATACATCACATGATCACACTGACAGAACCACAGGCACATAGACACAGGCAACAGAGCATGCACAATGTCGGCACTAGTACAGTGTATATCCACCTTTCGCAGCAATGTAGGCTGCTATTCTCCCATGGAGACGATCGTAGAGATGCTGGATGTAGTCCTGTGGAACGGCTTGCCATGCCATTTCCACCTGGCGCCTCAGTTGGACCAGCGTTCGTGCTGGACGTGCAGACCGCATGAGACGACGCTTTATCCAGTCCCAAACATGCTCAATGGGGGACAGATCCGGAGATCTTGCTGGCCAGGGTAGTTGACTTACACCTTCTAGAGCACGCTTGGTGGCACGGGATACATGCGGACGTGCATTGTCCTGTTGGAACAGCAAGTTCCCTTGCCGGTCTAGGAATGGTAGAACGATGGGTTCGATGACGGTTTGGATGTACCGTGCACTATTCAGTGTCCCCTCGACGATCACCAGTGGTGTACGGCCAGTGTAGGAGATCGCTCCCCACACCATGATGCCGGGTGTTGGCCCTGTGTGCCTCGGTCGTATGCAGTCCTGATTGTGGCGCTCACCTGCACGGCGCCAAACACGTATACGACCATCATTGGCACCAAGGCAGAAGCGACTCTCATCGCTGAAGACGACACGTCTCCATTCGTCCCTCCATTCACGCCTGTCGCGACACCACTGGAGGCGGGCTGCACGATGTTGGGGCGTGAGCGGAAGACGGCCTAACGGTGTGCGGGACCGTAGCCCAGCTTCATGGAGACGGTTGCGAATGGTCCTTGCCGATACCCCAGGAGCAACAGTGTCCCTAATTTGCTGGGAAGTGGCGGTGCGGTCCCCTACGGCACTGTGTAGGATCCTACGGTCTTGGCGTGCATCCGTGCGTCGCTGCGGTCCGGTCCCAGGTCGACGGGCACGTGCACCTTCCGCCGACCACTGGCGACAACATCGATGTACTGTGCAGATCTCACGCCCCACGTGTTGAGCAATTCGGCGGTACGTCCACCCGGCCTCCCGCATGCCCACTATACGCCCTCGCTCAAAGTCCGTCAACTGCACATACGGTTCACGTCCACGCTGTCGCGGCATGCTACCAGTGTTAAAGACTGCGATGGAGCTCCGTATGCCACGGCAAACTGGCTGACACTGACGGCGGCGGTGCACAAATGCTGCGCAGCTAGCGCCATTCGACGGCCAACACCGCGGTTCCTGGTGTGTTCGCTGTGCCGTGCGTGTGATCATTGCTTGTACAGCCCTCTCGCAGTGTCCGGAGCAAGTATGGTGGGTCTGACACACCGGTGTCAATGTGTTCTTTTTTCCATTTCCAGGAGTGTATGTATGCTTGCAGCACCAAGGGCTGCTACTATAATCCTATAAATATTGAAACTGTAGAGCCTGGTTTACAGACAGAGAACGGAGATACGTCGTTGCTCCTGTTGCATTGAACACAATGTAAGCAGAATTTATAGCATAAAAAAACCAATTATTTAAAGAATAATGTAGGGATATAAGACAGAGCGAATATTAAGAAATGAGTCAACAATTGTTTTTTTTATTTTGTGCATGTATGAAACGTTAATAAACAAAGTTATTTAAAATGTGTATTTGTCTTTCATTGAAAGAGCACCAGCGCAAAACAAATATTATGCAAGATATTTACAGATATGATAAACACGTCATACTATTCTGCAATCCCTCAATCACACATACAGCAAATACATTCACTCACTGAGTGAATAGAGCCAGTATGGTACAGTGTCAAAAAATTTCGACGATATAAACACACACTTAAAACAGCTTAAGAAGGGTTCAAGTTACTTGCAAATACCCACATACTTAAAACAGAGATATGAGCAACTGAAGACGGTATTGACTTTGTAAGTGGAGGTCCAATAGTACTACCTTCAGGCTTTCTGTTAGGACAATGCTTAGCATTTGATGCTAAAAAGGTTTGCAAATCCTATCTGCCTGTAGAAACACACATCAAAATGTATTACATCACATCGGTTCCGAGAGATCCAGAACCTGTGCAGAAACCTGGAATAGACTCAAGGTAAACATCATTTCCGCTCTTTTTATTGGTCATGAAAACCACACATTGCATATTGTTCCACCATACAGCGAGACCTTCAGAGGTGGTGGTCTAGATTGCTGTGCACAACGGTATCTCTAATACGCAGTAGCACGTCCTCTTGCAATGATGCATGCCTGTACTCATCGTGGCATGCTATCCACAATTTCATCAAGGCGCTGTTGGTCCAGATTGTCCCACTCCTCAACAGCGATTCGGCGTAGATCCCTCAGAGTGGTTGGTGGGTCACGTCGCACATTAACAGCCCTTTTCAATCTGTCCCAGCCATGTTCGATAGGGCTTATGTCTGGAGAACATGCTGGCCGTGAGATACAGGAGGATTCCAGTTACATTACGTTATAGTCAGGCAGAGGTTCCGAAATCAGGTTTTGTATTGTAACGCATACCCAGGGAGTAGTTATAGACTCAGCTCACAATTTAATAGTGGTGAAGAGTAGACTGAGTTTGAAACATTAGTCAGGAAGAAACGATACGGAAGAAAGTGGAATACGTAAGTACTAAGTAATGGAGAGGCAAGCTTAAATGTCTCCGAAGCTACTGATACTGCAATATAGCGCATTATCCAGTTCAGTGGAATAAGAAGGACACTTCTATAAAGGGCGATCAGAGAGAGAAACGGTCCAGTGAACTAAGTTCTGAAATGCATACCTTATGACCTATGAGCACTTTTTCACGTTCGATACTGTGGAACGAGCACTAAATAGTTTACCTCTCACTCTTTTTGACGTGTCAGTCCTTTTGTATTTCGTTCTTTGTACCTTACGAATATGTCTATAGTAGTGGAAAAGGCCAGTTACTCGTGTGCTGATAGCAAAGTTTAAGCATCCTCCACTCGACCGTCATTTCAGCATCGTCAGAGTTCTGAGGTGCAGCGATCATGGTTCATTAAGTTACTTCCTCAGTTTGCACACATACCTGCAAATCCATCGCTATCCTCCGGTGGAAATGATGAAAGTAACTGTGACTGTTCACATGTATGAGCTACGCGTGGGCATTATCGAGGCATTTCGAGCCGTGGAACAGAGAATAATTTTAGGAACTGGAAAATATATTTTAGAAAATGCTGCTTGTTCCAGATATAGGCACACAAGCTCAGGACGACTCACGAGAAATATGCACAGACAGTCCAGTTACGCTGGATTCCCTGAAAAATTACAGCAATCTTAGATAAATAAGGGCATAAATGAGTACTGCGCAAGGGGGAGTGGCACCTCATCTTGGAATGATCAGAAGTAAAACTCTGCAGTCCTGTGAATGAATCAGGACACAAGCCGGCCAAAGAGCGGCCCCGAGAAAGTGCAACAGGAAACTAGAGCGGAAATTTTGCGTCAGTGAGGAAATGACAGATGCAGCGCGAAAGAGAAGTGAGAAAGAGTGGTCTGAAACCATGAAAGGGGCTACGACAAAAAAAAAGTTTTTCAGCTGTTCAACATCGCCATTCTCCCATTTACCACTGTCGCCTAGTCTTACAGCTGTGTCGGCTGTGCAGGGGAGATTAAAGGCTCTCTCCAGCTTGCTGAGACAGTTGAGTCTGGTGGGCCTGGCGGAGGGGCGCGAGCCCGGAAACCGAGGGGTCACTCCACGAATTCTCCTCGGGTTATCAGCCGAGTGGCGGCGTCGTCTCGTGTTTCTTGTGCCAGGTCCGTGCTCTTGTCGAGATGAACTTTAGTAGCACTTCAGGATTAATTCAGATAGGTCCATCGCCTTTTTTTTTCATCTCCGCATCACTATCGCCGTGCTGCCAGACAAGGTGTCGACGTCTGCTACGCTGTTCCCCAAAGTCGGGAAGCAGATGATTCGACGAAGTGCTCTGCAGAACAGCCGCTGTACAGGTTGAAATCATGTTTGCGAAATCTGATCTGTGCGGCCTCTATGATGACAGAAAAAGTAAAGCCCTTTTCTTATAGAAAGGAATCTGTGTATTCCTCGATATTTCGTTTTAACAGTGCTCCAAATAGTTTTCCGTACAACGCTTAGCGAAATATTACGCTCAGATTAGGCAAGTATCAAACGAGGGAAAATGTTGGAAATATGGCGGGCTTCCCAGAATCAACTGTTCCCTTCGCTTCAGTGGTGTTACATATATTGAGATCTCGGGTGGGCGTCTATCGCTGACACTATCGTGACGTCATAACATCGACACTCGCGACTCACTCATTACGAGCGATCCTGCCCTGACAAACGCGCCAACCCTGTAATCGAGTGACCCTACTAAAGAAGCATTTTTTTCCATTTTTGCTCTAGTTTACGCCTAATACACCTTGAAAACGCAAACGGCGGACATCTTTCCGCCTGGTCTTAGCTCTCCTGGTTACAGCTACCAACTATATAATTATTAATCGCTCTGTCTCCTGATTCAGCAAAAGGATCGCTTGAGCCGGGTGGACGACATGTTTACATCGCTGTGACGTCTTCTTTCCCGATATGGTGCTGTGGTCTCCTGCACATTCCGGTCGTATATAAAAACAGGCCCGTACTTGGCTTGTTGACAATGTGGAAACACGTAGAGTTATGATTTTTGTAACCTCTTGTCAAGTATGCCGTCCATTCTCCATCGTGTTTGAATAGTCTATACCACAAAGCCGCAAAACAAATAGCTGCGCAACTTATATCTGCACTTAATTCACAACCGTGCACCAGTAAGCTTAACTTTGGATGCTCAATATAGCACCTTCCAACACATTAACGGACGTGGATAGTACTTTTGACCATCTCATTACGTGCAATCTCCTCCTTCCCCTCTTCCTTATATTTTCACTGGCGTACGTAAGAAATCCATACCCTCCAATAATTGTTAATGTCTCCTCTCCATATTAGGAAAACACCGATAAGTTCGCTGTACCAAGGACAGTTGCATTGCAGAGACGATACACGTAAAAATTATGAATCTCGTAATAAGGACTAGCAAAACCTGTCAAGGTTTAATATGTAAACATAAGTAGAGAAAAACGGTTTCCGAAATTTTCGCCTTCTGAATGTTGTGTCCGGTGTAAACGTCGAATCTGTCGTACCGTTCACCTTGCCTGCTCAGTAAATAGGCTACGTGGAAAATCACAGCAAATATTGAATTCTCGCCGACGTCTGCTTGGTACCTTAGGTCATTGCCCATATGTTTTAGGTACATATACAGATACAAAAAGAAATTAATATCACCGTATTGAACAGTCTCTCGTTCATCACTACTGAATCACAGACGATATTAAAAAATACCGTCTTTACGCATGGTGATAGGATCGATGTGACCAAAGTTTTATTTCGTTTTCGATGCTTTGGCAATCGACCAGCGGTGCACAGTCTTTGCTATCAATAATACCGATTCCGTAGGGTCTCATGTGTTGCCCCATAACAGCGTGACTGACGCTCATGTCACGACGTTTACACATTTACTACTTTACTAGAGGACTTTTTGTATTATACATCTGTTTTCTTAGCGCCTCTGTCAAACGTATCATACTTATTGTCCTCTGAATTTTAAAGTTACTGATCGCTACCGACGCAACCGTCATTTTGCCTTTGTTAGCACTCTCCACCAAAGGTTAGGTGTACTTGACTCCTGAGCATTCGACCAACATTCTGTCACGCATTGTCTGGCATATACAGGGTGCGGAACGAGAATTTGACCAAAAGCCAAAGCATCAAGTGAAGGAATGTAGAGGTCGCAGTTGAGTATTTAAGGCGCTATGCCAGCGTGAACCGTGGTCAGTTGGAACATTTGCTCCACATAATTTTGTTAATTAACTGGTGGCTTATTTTTCGTTCCTTTTGGCCCTTTTAAGGCGTATTGAAAAATGAAACATGGACATGTTATTTCTTCATTTCTGGAACAATGCTGTCTAGCGTGCGTCAGCTAAATCTGATACAGGTGAAAGTGATAATTTAAATTTACCTTTTTCTCATTGCGACGATTGGTTAGTCCAAATATTGTGTTTACGTATACATTTTCTGTAAATTACCAGTCATTTGAGTGAAGACATTCGTATGTCAGATTTCAATTACGTTCCTGTAGCCCAGGAAATGTGCAGCTACGACCCTTAGTGGCCATACACAAAATACTATGTCTCATGCTATCTTTCCCCCTGCACTTTTTCCGCGCCCAGTATAACGGCGCTGGATAACAAACCTGTCTCAACCAGCCCTGTTCAAATAATTCACTTTTTACGCACGCTACACACAGCTCACTGAATGACTCCCAGCCCATTCGTCCGCCTGTATTCCGCCACCACACTGGAAAGCCAGCGCGCGAGCCTCAAAATCATGAACGCAGCATCAGATTCTCATAGTGACACTGTACTGATTGTGAGCAACCTCAGACATTGATCGCAAATGCAGATCATAGTAATGTAGAAGCTGAGTTTATCTTTCCGTTTGTTCTCCGTCTCCTGCAGACCAGAGAGCTCTGTCGCTGCATCAGCGGTCGATTACTGGTGTTGGCGCCACGGAACGATGGCAGTTAAATTGTGATTCTATTAAAGGAATAAAAACAGAAAGAAGTAAAGAACGCGGCATCTAGCAGTCAAGCAGCACGTTTCTGGTAGTTTCATGCGATGACGAATTTAAACGATAAATTACGTAGTGGGACTGAGTTAACAGCTATTACATAAACCCAGATTTAAAGCTACGCACTACAGAGACAAACTCACTAAAGTTATCGTCGTTGGCACATTTTATTTTACACACAATTGAATCAGACCACTTCTTATGAACTAAACTATGCCTGTAATTCATGGCGAAGCTGACCATTACTGTTACTATTCTGGTATTTTTCTTAGGTAAAGACTGAGCAAAATGCTCACACGATATAGCACTCTTACGTCTGTCATGTAATTGTCCAGGAAGCAACTGCTCCAGTCCGAGCCATTCCTGTTGCGACTAACCTTATAAACTGAATACTTAGTAAAAGGGGAACCGAATTACTTACTGCATTATATGCATGAATGCTGCAATTTTCTTCGCAACAACGATAAACAAGCACGAAAGAGAAAGGTTTAGCTACAGATGTCTGCCATCATAGAGTTGTCGTGACAGCTAAGTCATTAATGAAATCTTGCGAGGTGCCGAGTGGAGAAGAGTTTGTACCTCTTTAATTATGACGAATTTTGTATGAGAACGAGACATGCAATCGACCCCCTCCTTATCTACCAGCTAATTAATTATGCGCACAATGGTAATGGAGGAAAATGATGGTGGCCCCTGCTAGTTAGTTAAATAACGAGTGCACACCCACAATAATTTAATAAGAATAGTAATCTACTCAGAAAAAAGGGATTCTGCATATCTCTACGACAACATATACGGATTAAATATGAGATTGAGATTTATTATACATCAGAACATAAATTCACATGATTATCGACGCAGACACTTCGTTAAAGAGTAGGATTACTGAAATATTATGAGAATAAGAGTTGGCTCGAGAACAAGGGGCTCCTACTGACTGTGATGCAATAGGCTGACGATAATGACTGGAGGTCCTAATGAATCAAATATTAATCTCCCGACTATACAGCAGTATCGCAATTAGCAGTGAGAGGGGATCACATGGAGAAACAGACAAGGTGGACTTGTAACAACGTGAGCATGCCTGCTGCTGAGTGATTCAGTATTGATAAGGACCTACAATGCTGGAGCCGCACAATGCTGTACCGGTACTGAAATCTGCAGCGCGCCGTCGGCAGGCAGCGTCCTGGTGATGCAGGGGCCGACTTGTGCCGTGCAGCGACTCTGTGTCAACCCCTGGCAGCGAAGGCTGTCTGAGAATTCTAAGCAAGAGCGGAGCCAGCTCTCTACTCTCCTCGGAAACCGCTGATTCCAAAATTCCCGCACACTGTCTCGGAACATCATTCGCGCCAATAACGGCCGTTCCCTGCAATTCCGAGCAGGGCTTTATGACGTCAACCAGCCTCAGTTTAAGTTGACCAGTCGTGCCTCTGCTGTTCAGCTGAGGGCACTGAACTTGCCGTTTCACTGGCTACGAAAACAACCTGCCTAGACCGCGGGCCATCTGGCGCCAGACAGTCGCACCCAGACTTGTGGACACAAGTGTTGTCAGAATCAAGAGGAGAATGCAGTCAGTCGGTGCCAGGAATCTCCGTTCCGGACGCGCCGGAATGGTAAACACATAAACTGCGGCGACACTCAGACGTCTCGCAGGTCGTTCCACCAGGGGCTTAAGCCTACTGTACGAACCCCTCAGATTCAGGGAAGTGCAGCCCCCAACCGGAAATGCCATGTGCCACGCCCTCCGATGGTTGCCTCGCACAAGCCACCCAGGGAAGTAACCCAACATGTATAGGAATCAAGTGAACATTATTTTTTGAGCACTCAGTACAAATACTCTCACTACAATAACCTTATTCGGTCTGTTACTACCGTGCAATGACATAGAACACTAGTAAAATTGATTAAAATGAGAGGAGACACGCAAAAGAGGACACAGAATCTCTCATTCCCCACCCCAGTCAATTTAGATTATTTTTGGTAGTGGATGACTCACTTGACAAATGTGGTGTGTCAATCACTCAGAAAGAATCGCTCCAAACAGTTTCCAAAATGTCACAACGAACTGGCACATTAAATTGGAAATTGATGATAAAATGAAAGGTGGAATTTTTCTTATGGCTTCGCCAACAACTTACTCACATTGACGAATAAGTGACACGCAACACAGATTCACCCTCAGGGAGCCTACTGTCATAGATGGACATACTCACACAGTCATACAAATGTTGAACACATGCCAGGTGGCTAAGTTCGAAGCTGCAGTAAAATATTGACCTAATGGACCTGCAAGCTTCTCATTGAAGTAACATTTAAGAATTAGCTCCTGGTGCCCAACTCAAACACACACATACTTCTGCATGAAGCCAAAAAGACAAACAATATCTCTATGCTTCATGGTTGAGACGTTTAACCACTCTCACGCCGTTTCCCTGAACAGAAAGGATGATAAATATTTTACAGTGATCGATTGGCTGATGGTCCATGCACCATTAACCAGAATTGTAACCACAGATATTCCGTTCACATAGACAAACAAAAATACTCTCGTGTAACAGTAGCATATTATTCAAAAAATGGTTCAAATGGCTCTGAGCACTATGCGACTTAACTTCTGAGGTCATCAGTCCCCTAGAACTTAGAACTAATTAAACCTAACTAACCTAAGGACATCACACACATCCATGCCCGAGGTAGGATTCGAACCTGCGGCCGTAGCGGTCGCTCGGTTCCAGACTGTAGCACCTAGAACCGCACGCCCACTCTGGCCGGCTAGCATATTATTGTGTATAACATTTTGTAACTATTGAAATTTGTACACATAGTGACAATTGACAGGCATCAACATAAGTGAGATAGAGAGATATAGTGTACATGAAAAGACAGAAATTTCGTAAGTGTACCTCTGTGATCGAGGATTATGTAACATAGTGTGCATCACCAAAAAAAAAATTCTTCCAAACTGACATGATGATAGGGAACCAGGATATCTTTAACATGAACATGTACATATAAAAAAAGAAGACTGAAAGCTATAAAGCAGAAAAATATACATATATTTGACATTGAATTTCCAATCTCTAGTGTCTGAAATAAAGTTTGGGGGGGGGGGGCAAAAAAAAACTATATTTTCACTAAAAGCACGAATGTTACTGTGTTCACGCAGTTGTCTGAGCAAGAAAAGAAAAAAAAAAAGAAAACAGTTGACCGTAACGTCCTTCGCATGCTAACGTCACACAACGAATCACTCAACACACGAATATTGCGACACTCGCCTGTGGAGCGGGATGGTGGTTCCTGGCGTGGAGAAAGCGGCGCCAGCTGGAAGCAGTGCGACTGGTGGTGTGGGCCACCAATCTAATGTTTCTGGGAACCAGGCGCGGCATCCGGAAGTTGCTCCAGTCATCCTCCAGTCTCTGTAGCGGCACTGTCCATCGACAAGAATCTCGTGGGGTGGTACGACAGCCTATTGTTGATGTGCAGCACAGCGCGGTACGGTGGCCAGCATACGTACGGGCTCTGATTGTATTGAGGACCGCAAGAATCGGGACAGAGCCGCAGGACAGGTAGTTGGCCGTCCTAAGAGAGTAACACTCGGTCTTATCTAGAACGAAAAATTGCAATACGGGATTCTACTCTCAGAGTGACTGCAACACTCGTGGATTCATCTGATGGAGGCTGAAACCAGGGTAGCAGATCGATCAACGTGGCCGATTGCTCGGAACTGCTCTCTGTAGGAGAGAACATAATCACGACAAACTGCAGTCCATCAATACCCGGCACAGAACTATTTTCGGCGTGCAGTCCGGCCTATTATAGTGATTTATGCAAATTGGTGCAGGAACGGTAAACGGTGTCCGTCATAAGCGCGCCTCACTAGATCTCTGCGACTCTCCGTGCTGCCACTGTCAGAGTACGCCCTCGTCGTCTGGCACCTCTCCTGCAGTGGAGTCCCCTTATCTACTGGAGTCCCCATTTCTAGTGGAGTCCCCATTTCTGCGTCACCGCTGAGCGGTGCCGTGGTGTCTCCTCGGCCAGCCGCCAACGGGGTCGCCCGTCCCGGTGGGATCCCGGGGTTGTGTCCGCCTTCAGCTGACCGGAGGCTGTCGGCCAGGTGAGCCGCCGCCTCGCTCAGCAGGTGGGCGGCACTCGCCTCTGAGCCGTCGCGGAGGGGCGGGGCGTGTCGTGACTGACAGCCGCCTCGCTCAGGCGTCTCCCTGCCGCTCGGCCTCCATTTACTCCACACCGACCACCGTGCAGCGTCACTTCTCGTCCAGCAGTCACTCGCTGTTCGCAGTACCTGCGCAATACTTACGACCTTTCATAAAGAGTGCCTCCTCAAAACTTTTTACTAAAACAGCATTCAGAATTTGTAAAGATTGTATTTTGTACATTCGATAAAACAAATTAATAGAGACGAATATTTACATGAATAGAACTGTTACCCTAATACAACACAAAATTCTTATACTCTGCTGAGAGACTTTATAATTAATGCTTATTGTAAAGAATAGTGACTTAACCTATGGGCCGATTGTTAATACCAGGGTATGACTCATTAAGATACAGAGAAGCTCAAGTACTCCACCCGTAACTCTAAAATACTGTACGTAATCCCACCTATGACATACCCGTCACTGGAGCATGCTCACAACTACTGCCGACTCTTTAACTTCACTAACTACGCTATCTACAGGCGCCACTGCCCGTCCCTCGCTGATCGATCCCTGAAACTGCTCAAGACATGGCGGACGCACACAGATAAACAATGAACACATATTAGACGAGATATAATTAGCTGCAATCGCCTTAGTAATGGAAATTAATAAAAATACTGTATGCAACTTATCGGCTACACCCGTTTACCGTACATACTCCCCTGTCCTGCCCCGCTGAGACAACTCGGTGGATGTTGCTGTCTCTGGCGAGGCCGATCGCTGAGTCGGTCGCTACTCATCTGACATGGAACTGGATGTACACAAACTTACGGTGGAAAATTTACACACACACAAAAAAAAAAAAACACGGCAGACTTGGCAAGTTACAATGCAAGGACTCTACCTCTGTACACAAGTTCTTGCAAATATCATACTTTTAGACTTCTCGTGTGTGCTAGGTCTCACACCGAGACACCAGTTACCGGACTTGTTGAGGAATTCCATACGTTCGGCATTACACCGCTCACACGGTAAATCCCGACGACCGCTGACGCTCAGAGACGTGACGTACCACCGTACGAGAAACTCGCCACACTCCAGAAAGGTGGAACGCGCTGTGGCGTGCCCAACACGCCAACGAAGAGAAAAGCCTCACTGAAAGTAGGTGCAGCACCGCAGTTGTGTGCCCACGACAGCAGTGACGAATACCGCGCAAACAAACAAGTGGTGCAGCGCTGTGAGGCGTGCCCGGAACACTGTCGGTATGCACCCAGTAGCTCTTCCTCAACAAAGACTCAGTAATTGGTACGGTGTAAAGACAAAACACACGGGAAGGTGCACTCTGTGTTACCAATGACTCGGAAGAGTGGTGGCTCCCGCATGACATGGAAAGTACAGAAAAGTGAGTTAGACCGACCCTTCGTTTTCGGAGTTAACAAAGAATGCGGAAGGTCCACATGTCGCCTCGTAGCCCCTACAAGTTACACATGTACATGTTAAAGAATATAAATAAAAACAAAGTACCACACTTAATGTCTAATACGTACACAACAGAAAGATGTGTATTTTACAAATGTTTCCCTTTTGTTTCACACACAGGCAACACTTTTTTTCTGTACAAAAACTACGTTCTTGCGCTCCTCACATTTCAACATATGTAAACGGCTGTGTCCGAGTATTTCTGCGGATTTTCCACCCCGAGTCCAAACCGCACGGTCCTGGCTTCAATCTCGGCCTCCATTTCTGTTTCGGTGATTGGAACTCGGGTTAGGACCACGTATTTAGACTCACTCGTCCCGCTCTCCATGTGAATCTCTGCGCCTCCAGCTCGTGTCGTACTGGCGGGTATCGTTTTGTCTCTGCAAGTTACTCTGCCGCCCCAATTTTGTCTCTTATAGTCCTGGCTCCCTCATGTTCCACGACGCTGATGGATGTTGTTATTGCGCGGTGCTCCACGAAAGTCGCCATTGTAATAGTTATTTTGCCCTTTCCTTCCAGCATGCGCTGCTTCTTTTTCGAAAATTAACTCCAACTCGCTGAGAAGGCTTTTCAATGTTTCGATATTCGCTCCGTACTTTCCTACAAGCGCTAGCTGGTAGTTGCTCGGCAGTTTCGCGAAACAGAACTTCATTATTTCACCATCTCTATGTGGCACATCAAGAAACTGATTCTTTCTAATTAAAGCCTCGAAGAGGCCTGACGCCTGCGGATATGAACACAAAATGATTTCTTCTTTTATTCGGTCTTGCACTTGGCGCGATCAATACTTTGCCAGTAACGCGTCGGTGAATTCTGGGTACATTCGGCATGTACCTGCAACACTACGCATTTTCTCAGCTGCCGTGCCCTCGATGTGCCCGCAGATAAATTCTAATTTTGTTGTCAATGGCCAAGATATTAGTAGCGTGTTAGAAAATTGTGACAGCAAAATTTTTGGGTGAAGTGAGCCTCCATTTTCCCGGAAATTTTGGAATTTGAGGACCGATAAAATGTGTTTGTAATCAAAGTCTGGTACCTCTTGAACATTTCTATTGGGTGTAGTATCACACGCGCCCGTCTCTTTGACGCGAACTGACACCTCCTGGTTCTGCCCCACAATGATACTGGAACTGAGCGTCAGTTGTGGCGGCCGGGCTGCAGTTTTGCAGCCGTGCGCTCCCTGGGCTGCAGAGCGCGATTCGTACTCGACTGCGTCGCGCCGAGCCGGCCGCCGCCTCTGCACGCTGTGTACCAATTTGTACTCGGCGTTCCCGGCGCGCCACACCTTTTTCTACGCTTCCACACCTTTGGGTGGTACCCGCAACGCGTTCTTCAACGCTTTCCATTCTTTGCGTTGTGCTCGCAGGTGCTCCCTTCCACTGGGCTTTCATTGCATCGATTCCTATTGCATTCATGTGTCCAATTCGCCTAGCGATTCTTGCACGGTTATTTGCGGTTTTGGCCAATGTTTTGGCGCCAGCTGCCTCTACCCTTACTAATTCAGCATGTCTCTTCGCTTCGGTGGCCCTTTTCTTGGCTTCGACACTCGTCTTACCGACCTCCGCTATTTCATATCACATAATCGGCACTGTTTAGTTATGCGGCTCTGATGCAGCTGTCGCGATTTTGTATGTCGCGTGCTGGCGTTCCAGTGACGTGGCGGAATATAGGCGGATGATCGGGCTTGGGACTCATTCAATGACATACGTGTAGCGTACATAAAAAGAGTATAATTTAAGCAGTGCTGGTTGAGCAAGGTTTCCCACCGAGCAACGTTATACCGGGTGCGGAACAACAATTTGACCAAAAGTGCAGGGCGGAAAGACAGTATGAAACGTAAGAATGTGTCGTAACTAAGGGTCGCGCATGCGTATTTCCGGCGCTATAGGAACGTAATTAAAATCTGACATAGGGACGTCTTTACTCAAAATGAAAGGTAATCCACAGAAAATGTACGCGTGAACACAGTCTTTCGACTAATCAGTCTTCAGGGCGAGAAAAAGGAAAACGTAGATCATCACATACACGTTTATCATACTTAGCCGACGTACGAGACAGTACTTCTATAGAAATGAAGACAATCACATGTCCATGTTTCATTTAGTAGTAAATGTATAAATGTCGTGACACAAGCGTTTGTTACGTTATTATGGGGCAACATACGAGACCCTACACCATCGGTATTAATGAAAAGAGAGACAGTGCGCCGTTGCTCAATTCCCAATGCACGGAAAATGAAACACAACTTTTAATGGCGTCGGTCGCATTGCGCCTATCATCGTGAGTAGAGGCGAAATAATTTTATGGCGTCTGTGATGTGGAAGTGATGGCTCAGAGACCGCTCAATAGTGTGATATCAAGTTGTCTCTGTATCTCCATATACACCTGTCACACACTAACCTATGGAGCCAAGTTGCCCTCATTTGTCCTCCTGTCAGAGGCAACCCGTATTCTATTCATTTACGGTTTAGACTGTACTGAAATGTGGTGAATTTTGCCTCTACGCCGCCATCAAGGTGTTTGATACCTGCTCCGAGTTCCCATGTTTGTACTGAGCAGTCAAGATGAACGGTACGACAGAGACGACGACTACACGGGAAACAACATTCAGATGGCGAAAATTTGGGAAACCGTTTTCCTCTAATGATGTGGTTACATGTTAAACGTTATTCGACTTTGCTACGGCGAACAAACGTCAATGTCTCGAGCTTCATAACTTTTACACGCATGGTCTGTGCAATGCAGCTATCCTCTGACGAAGCGATCTTATCAGTCTTTTTGTAATACGAAGTGGAGACATTAACAAGTAGTGGATAGTACGGAATCCTGGCAGACGCCAGTGGGGTCATGATGTGGGGGAGGGTGAGGAGAAGACTGCACGTAAAGGGATGTCCAAAAGCCTCGTGCACGGCCACTGAAGCGTACGCAGCTGATTGATTAAGCGATCAGGATTACGCTCGTTGCGGGAAGATGTGTGAGATGGGCACTGCTGCAAACACATTTCACCAAAAAGTATTATGCGTTTAGGCACGGAGACAAAACTTCTCAAACGCTACAGACCCAACCACACGGCTGTGCACAGGGGATGTTTTGTCTTCGGCCACTGTTTGCCGTAGCCCTCGCCACTAAACGAGAGGCTGGCTTATCTATAAGCACATTTCCAGGATCGATATCGCAATGTTACGTGATAAGACAGAACTGGTATTGGCAGATCGATTTGCAAATACTGCCCTACGTACTGTGTAGTAGCAGTCCTACTATTTGACGTTCACAGATACGCTCCCCTACGTAAGTATATTACTGAGAAGTCGGAGATTCGAATACCAGAGAACAATTCTATCATCACAAATGTCCCGCAGATGTGTTTGTCCCGTATTGCGCAATGACTTCGAGAGAGTATGTAGACGTACAGTTCGCGCCGATCTGTGGTACAGCGTTGCGATGTCGCCTGTTGAAACACGACGAATGGCACGTCTAATAAGAGGAAATAAAAATGACAGCTTTTGTTTTCGTGGTCATTCAAAAACATTTCGGAATTGTTTTAATATATACCAAGAATGTGAAACAGACTACGGTGGAATTTCGAGATGTAAGACGCTGCAGGAATATTATTAGCATGTTGCCAACAGAGAGCACGTGATCCGTTTGACGAGGCGAACACAAAGCCACGAGGAGTACAAGGTCTGCGCTCATAGCCCGGACAGATATCCGCCATCGGACAGATATCGGCCATTTGCACGCTTTCATAGAGGTTTAATACCTACACTAGAAGAAAAAGTGTCTTATTAAACGGAAAGAATCACCTCTTCAGAAAATCATGGGTCTTTTTAGAGTACTTAATATATTATTCTAGTCAGAAGCAAAAAGGCCATGCTCACTCGATTTCACAGCTAGCACATGTGGCAATGCAGAGCCGTTCGTAATGAATGAGGCGAGTGTGTGGGTGTTACGACGTCACCTTAGTGTATGAGCAACATCCGCCTGCAGTGGCCTTTAGATAATCAAGTGCTGTCCCCCCCCCCCCTCCCCCCACCCAAAAGAAAAAATGCAGAGATACTCACTAACCTCTTGATAGTACGAGATAAAATAATAATAACAACTATTTCTTTTCGCGTCGCAATGGAAAAACGCCATAATAACGAAAACATGTCAAGCAGTCAACTCTTACAACACAAGTAAGGCCTGAATAAATTCGTCTCCGATGCAGATATGACGGCGGTGAGTTTCCTGCTCTGCTAATGGTGCATTTGCTTGCCGACGGCCACCAAAACGTGTGAAAACAGAGAGGGTATTACGAAACCTGAATATGCTTAGGACGATAATGCGGGAAAACAGTTAGCAATAAGCATAAATATTCGCTGTAGTATTTTAGGCAAAATTAGTTATGTTATTTAGATTCAGGTAAAATTAAGGTAAATCAGTTCCGTGGAAAGACAGGCCGCAGAGGTGGGAATGTACAGCAGAAACTTGTACCGTCACCACGGCTACCGTCTTTCCTTGAGAAGCTGCACAGGATCTCCGAGACTCGCAAACGTTTCAGGCATGGTGGAAGCAGTGCCGCAGACATCGACGCCTTCTTTGGCAGCACGGCTGAAGCCGGCTGGTCCAGAAAGAGACGATGGAGAGATTCGTCTGAATCTTGATTTCTTATTCAAATCTAACGCGGCAAACACGCCGAAAGCATTTGTGTCCAGAATGCCGCTGCGAGGCACTCCGTTCCCAGTTGTAACAGTACTGCTTTGGCGACATTTCAAAAATTCACGTCTTTGTAATTGTTCGTTTATCTATTGCTGAAGAAACGAAAACCTCTGAACTAATCATGATGATGAGTTTACGAAATGTCTAGCTTTGGAAAGAGAACGATTATGGAAATTATTGTGGCTTATATCAGGTAGTATCATTTTCTGATGACGAATACGACAGGTTGTTACTATTGCAACGAACGACGACTTTCCACGTCTGCATACGAGTTTTACCCTCTGTTTCACAGCAATATATCATTGTCACTCCTTCTTAACAAACCGGTGGTCGAAGCTCACTTAACGTTTCTGAATACAACATCATAGTTAGGAAGAAAGAAGACGATAAATATTTATAGCTCGTCCATTACTATTGCGAAAATATTGAAATGCTTTGAAATGCAAACAGAGTGCGTAATATAGCATACAAGCGTTTGCTATACAGAGGTGGAAGTGTTATGAAAGCATGTCTCCACAAATGATTAGTGGATGTCGGTAGCATTTATTCCGATTGGACAGAACGTTTAACTTTGGCGAGTTTGTGTGTGGAAGGCCAAAGTCTAAATGTGGGTTTATATAGATTGAACACATTCATAGGTGCCCCACCAACGTTATTTATCGTTTAATGGTATACTCGCTTCTAACTTCGATAAATGTAAAGTTTAACTGATGGTTGTGCATTTACTATCCTTTTTCCGTTTTCATTTTCTCCATAAAACCGTTATTATTCGCAAGAAAGTTAAAACGGCCGACATTGTGGAGCGCCAGCAGCAACAATAGGTCGCTGAGGCAGCGACAAACTTCTGTGGGCTGCAGGAGACGCAGAATTAGCGGAAAAATAAACTCAGCCTCTATCTTTCTACGATCTACAAGCGCGATCAAAAGTGCCCAACGTCAGTACCGTCTCACTATGCGAATCCGACGCCGGTTTTACGATTTTGTGTAATCCGTGCTGGCGTTCGGGTGGCGTCCCTTTTGGTAGTCGATCTGTGACGTGTGTGAAAAAACGCAAACGTAAGCAGTGGCGGTTGGGCGGGGTTTTGTCATCCTGCACTGTTACACATTATCACACATGACCAGGTGCTGACCGCAGTCTCAATTCTTCGATAAAATGAAAGTGCTTAAAACCGTAAAATGATGGAATGCTGTGGTAGTGTTTTTTTCCTTCAAAATACAATACGAAATCCGGCATCGGTGACCATGTTTCGGGAGTCGATATGATAGTGTTTACCTGACGAACCAGAAGCGGTAGCGGCAGATCGGTTTACAAAAAGCACATTCGTTAGCTGTTTGTAGAACTGTTAAATAGCGTTTATATTTTGTTTGACAGAATGAAAGCGATTATTAACATACTGTTACTCTTTCGAAGCGCGGAATCACAGAGAATCAAATATCTTATTTTTACGCTTAACATTTCTCTTCCGTTCGACATTTATAATTTTCTGCAAAAAGATACCAGAATTTCCGTGTCCATTACTATATACAAGGTCCTTAATAGTTGTGTGACAAAATGGTGCCCGTAGACATCTTTTTCGCGTTGTTTATTCCGTTTCACCGTCTTATTCCTTATATCAAAGTTTAATACGGCAAGTCGCATGCTGCCACCTGTCGGCCAGCGACTACACTGCGTCCTCTGTAACTCCTTCCGCAGTTAACTTCTTCTGCAACACGGGGCGCCATCAGAACGTCTTTCGATACCGCTGGTTGGGGTGCGAATCACGCACTTCCAAGAAATAAAACAGAACATTCGTACATAAAAATCTTTTGTAGTCGGCAACGAGGGAGGGCTGTAGCCTATTTGTATGAAAGAAGGTAAAATGAGACAACTGTGAGCGGACAAGACCGCCACATCAAAGAAACGGGCGGCTGCGATTTTAAATCCGCCTCCACACAGCACCAGAGAAAGTCGTATAACGCAGTCAGGAGCCGTAGAATAAATTTCAGACTGTTTTCGTTCTCGACCGAAGCGTTACTCAGCGCTTTCAAATAAGTAGTAGCGTATTAAAACATGAAATAAGTTTATATTTTTTGTTTCTTTTGAAAATAATGGAAAGAAGTACATTCTTTTTTTCGTCACATTCCAACATTACCTGAAACATCATTTTTTTCCTAAGAGGAAGAAATTGATTTCAATGTCTGAAACCACTATGTTTCCTGCGAGGTGCACTTTTCAACTACTTAAAATATAACGCGGCATTATTTTTTATTTAGTTCTTCAGTAAAGAGGCACCAATCGTGGCATGGAGTAACAAGAGGCATAAGCAGTTAGGTGCGACGGTGGAAGATACATTATCTGAATGGAGGAAGAGCCAAATTAAAAACCGGCGGCAGTCTTCAGAGAAAGCGGTCGCGGATCACGTGTTGCGAGCCATCGACTGTCTGGCGAATCTTGAAACGGCAAATCTGAACTACATCGACAGCAGCGGGAGGCAAAGGCCGGGCAAGTTCTGTTACGTAGGAGGACTATCCAGGAATCTGTGGGCGGCGATGTGGCACCGGGTGGACAGATTAAAATCGGCGTAACTGGTCAGTGAGTGGGACACGTTACTTGAATGCATCTTACAACTGGCAGCAGACGCGAAATGACGTCTGCCTTTTGCGTAGATCAAAATCGCAGCATTCATTCACACTATGCAGTACTTAACTCGGTTCGCCCTTTTACTAAATATTCAGTTTATACAGTAAAGTATGAATTACATGCACAGGTAATTGTAAAATCATTCCTGTGTCGGAAAAGGAATTGCTGTGGCTGGAGGAATTATTTCCTGGATGATTGCGTGACAGACGCAAGACTGCTTTCTCGTCTGAGCATTTTGCTAATTCCTTACCTAAAAAAAAAAAACGAGAGTGGTAGTAGAAATAGTCAACTTCGTCATGAATTACAGGCTAGGTTACGTGTAGGTCATAATAAATAGTGTAATTTAGTTGTGTGTAAAATGAAACTTGGCACGGACGATAACTACAGTGAGTTTGTCTGTGGAGGGCCCAACTTAAAACCTGGGGTTTTGTAATTGCTGGTAATCGCATGACGAAAGTTATCATTCAAAATGGTCAGCGCATTAAACTACCAGAAACGTAGTGTTTGATTCCGAGTTGCCTCATTCGTTACTTCTTTCTGTTTTCATTCCTTTAACAGAATCCCAGTTACTCCGGAGAAACTCTGAATGTTAACTGCCATCATTCCGTGGCGCCAGCAGCAACAATCGACCGCTGATGCAGCGACAGAGCTCTGTGGTCTGCGGGAGACGGAGAATTAACGGAAAGATTTAGTCGGCTTCTACATTACTATGATCTGCAATTGCGATTAATGTCCGAATGTGGTTACGACCAGTACAGTGTCACTATGCGAATCTGGTGCTGGTTTCGTGATTTTGAGGATCGCGTCCTGGCTTTCCAGTGACGTGGCGGAATATAGGCGGACAAGCTGGCTTGGTGTCATTCAGTGACATATGTGTAACGAACGCATAAAGCGAATATTTGAAACAGTGCTATTTCCTGGCTGGGTGTCATTCAGTGACGTATGTGTAACGAACGTATGAAGCGACTAATTTAAACAGTGCTGTTTGAGCGAGGTTTGCCATCCAGCACCGTTATACAGGGCGTGGAGAAACAGTTTGACCAAAAAAGGAGGGCGGAAGGACAGCACGAAACATAGGAATGTGTATATGGTGACTAATAGTCGTTAATGCATATTTTCAGCGCTACGGAAACGTAATTGAAATCTGACATACTGAGGTCCTTGTTCAAAATGATAGGTATTTTCCAGAAAATGTATACATAAACAGAATGTTTGCACTAACCAGTCGTCACGACGAGAACAAGATAAATTTCAAGCGTCACAAACACGTGTATCGCATTCAGCTGACGAACGAGACAATACTTCTTCAGAAATGAGGACAATCACATGCCCATGTTTCTTGTTTGAGTATATTTAAAAAAAGTGAAAATGAGTGAAATATGAGCCACCACTTGATTAACAGGAGTATGTATAGAGAATGTTCTAACTGACCACCGTTTCCATGCTGCCGTACCGCCTTAAATATTTAACTGCGACCTGTATTTTCTATACTCAAGATTCCTTCGTTTGGCGCTCTCTTTGTGCCCTACGCTTTTGGTCAAATAGTTTTTCCGCCCTGTATATGCCAGACGATGCGTTACAGAATGTTGTTCGAATTCTCAGGAGTCCAGTACACTTAATCGTTCGTAGGATGTTCTAACAACGGCAAAATATCTGAATGCGTCGGTAGCGATTTGTAACTTTAACGTTCAGTAGACAGTAACTATGTAAAAGGAAATGTGACACGTATAACGAGGCACTACGGAATTAGACGTGTAATATGTTTTCTGATTACAAAAAGTTCTCTAGTAGAGCGGTAACCGCATAAATGTCGTGACAAGTGTGTCTGTCACGCTATTATGGAGCAACGTATGAGACCCCACAGAATCGGTATTAGTGAAAGCATGCACCGTTGGTCAGTTGCCAAAGCGTTCAAAATTAAACAAAACACTTAACTGGGTGTATGACATTGGAACTATCGTCGTGAATGAAGACGAAATAAATTTATAGTGTCTATGATGTGGAAGTGATGATTCAGAGACTGATGAATACGGTGAAATTAATTTCTCTCTCTCTCTTTTTTTTTTGATAAATATCTACGACACTATGCAACCAAGTAGCCCCTATTCCTTCTCCTGACCAGAGGCAAACACTATTCTACTTATTAACTGTTTTGACAATACTGAAATGTGGTGGATATTGCTTCTAGCCCTGCACCGAGGCGGGCTAACAGAATCGGATACCTGCCGCGAGTTTCCATGTTTGTACTGAGCAGTCAAGATGAAAGGCGCGGCAGAGACATCGACTACGCGGGACACAACAATTAGATGACCAAAATTTCGGAAACCAATTTTCTGTTGTGACGGTTACATGTGGGACCTTAATCGATTCCACTAGCCGGAAGGAACGCCTGCGGTGCGTTCCAAGCTTCATACGTTTCACACCCATGGTCTCCGCTGAGCAACTGTCGACGATGAAACAAACTTGGCGGTATTGTGAAAGGAAGACGTCAACAAGTAATGTAGAGTACGAATTCCTTACGGAGGTCAGTGAAAATATAAGATGGAGAAGTGTGAGGAGCAGATCACACGTAAAGGGATGTTCAAAAGTCTTATCCAGGCCCATTAAAGCGTTCGTGGCTGCTTTATTAATACACCGGAATTACGCTCGTTGTCGAAAGAAATACGAGGAGGGCACTGGTGGAAGCGTTCTGCACCTGAAAAGATTAGGCGTTTACATATGGGCAGGAGACTTGGAGTAAATTCACATTCCCACCGCTGTACACAGGGTTAGGGGACGTTTTTGTCACCATCCACTGTTGTGTGGCGGAGCCTTTGCCACTAAGCGAGATGCGACTGTGGTTGTAGGGGCACATCCAGCATCGACATCGCAGATGTGGAATGTAGTAGCAGTCCTACTATTTTACTGTCACAAAACGATTTGAAGGCCGCATACACCTCCCCAAATATGTATATAACCGACAAATCAGAGATTCGAATACTAGATAATAATTGTATCATAACGAATTTCCCGCAGATGTGCTTGTCCCATACTGGGCAATCATTTAGAAAGAGTACGTAGACATACAAATCGCACTGGCTCGTGGGACAACTTTGCAATGTCGACTATTGAAACACGAGTGATAGCACGTTTAATAAGAGACAATCAATATATAATAACTTTAGTTTTACGTGATAACAATAGGACACTACGGCAGAGTTTCGAGATTGGCCGAAGGTACGGAACACGGTTTGTGTCCAAAATTTTGCAGAGGCCGGCGTGCAGCTTGTAACGCATTCAGGCCCCGTGAACAAAGCTCTTGTGGCGTTGGTTCTCGCGACCGGTTCTGCCCAGCAACAGGACAGAAGAATATGGATGAGACAAGTTTTTTTGTTTTAATTTTCTGCCGCCTTCTAAGTGAATTACTGTTTGACTTGAACGTGTTCTTTGTCCTCACAGGTGCAGTGTGTAAAGGTTCTGGATAGATATATTTTAATCTGTTTCCAGTTACGAATGGAATCTGTCGACACAGAGAAGCAACTGCTGGACTCTCTGCGTTTACATTCCGCATCGGCACAAAGATGATGACATTGTCGACAATTTTTTATACATGTTCATAATCGATGTCTGTTGACAAAATAGACGCTGATAATGCGTATATGATTAAGACTTGGCCGTGACTCAAGACGAATCTTTCTAGCCGTTACAAGTCTTCATAACCTTGGAGCGTAAATACGTAACTACTCTTAACACACAAAGCGTGTTATCCAGGTGAGCGCAATAAAACAGAATCTCATGCATTAACTGACCCGGATAAAATGTTATGACGGTGTTTTTTGACGATTTCTATGCTTGTTTTCTGGAAGATTTTCTGACACAACCTCCTCCTCCTCCTCCTCAGAAATTTGGGACAGCATCAGCTGGAGGCAGCTGTGACAGTTAAAACCCAGTTAAAACCCAGGATTTGGGGTTGTACAGACTCCACACCGAGCGACTCTAGAACACGTTGCACACGGATCCCAAACGGCAACGTAGCCCGGGGACGGCGGGAAAAAAGGCGGTCCAAAGGTGGACGGGCAACAAGACGGTGGGCAGGCGAGCTGGGAGCTGCAAGAAACTTACAAGCCTGGCGCACCAGCAGGGGCTGCCGCCGGATGGTAAGTGGCGGTTCGCCAGCCTCAGCACAGACGCTGGGTACGGGGCTGGTCCGATAAGCAGCCGTGGCCAGTCGGATCCCAGCACGGTGGACAGCGTCAAGGATCCGCAAATGAGACGGCATCGCTGACCCATATACTGTGCACCCATAGTCCAGCCGTGGGCGCACAAGAGCTCCACAAAACTGAAGGAGACGCGCCCTGCCCGCTCCCCAAGACCTGTGGCTGAGGCACTTGAGGATGTTCAGTGCCTTCAGCGTTCTGGCTTTCAAGTCACGTAGGTGTGGCAACCTGGAGTCAAGAATTAGGCCCAGAAACCGCACTGTGTCTCTAAAATGTCGGACAGTATCCCCCATATGCAAGGCAGGCAACGTAAAAAGACGACGAGAACGTTTAAATGAACACAAACACACTTATCGGCAGAAAACCGAAAACCCGTCTTGCAGCCCCACTCCTCTAACCGCCGCACTGTTAGCTGCAATTGACGGCTCGCGGATCCAACACTGGAGGAGGAACAGAAAACAGCAAAGTCGTCCACAACAATGAGCACTGTACTGGTCTCCCTCACAGTAGACGTTGTACTGTTTTATGGCTATGGCAAAGAGGGTAACGCTTAAAACACTGCCCTGGGGGACACCGTTCTCTTGCTCAAAGCTTTTGTGAAAATAACGAATTGTGAGGACAGTGTGTGAAACGTTTGCTGTCGTTCCACCTGGCCAAACGCAACAAGGATAGATACCGGATTAGCACTGCGAGTCTTGGGGAAATTAGCTTAACGGAATTGCCTACACGCGTGACGCTAATACGACACGGAGATCCGTCGTTGATATGAGTGCTTAATACTGCAACTGTCTTATCCACCTGGTTTCGAACCTCGGCACGGCAAGGATAGATGCACTTGCCGTCTACATGTGTGTGACTATGGCCTAAGGTATGAAACGCAGTGTGTGTGCCCAAAGTTTCACGTGCGCCAATGAGCGCCGTACAACGCAACAGGCGCCGTAAAATAAAATAAAGCTTTGGTGGCGTTTCGTTCTCGCGTTCGGCGCTGCCCAGAGGCATGACACAATATCGCTGACGCAAGGTTTTTTTATATTTTTATCACCTTTCCAGTAAATTAGTTGTTAGTTTCCATACGGTGCTCTTCTTCACGGGTGCAGTGTGTTAAGGCCGTTGAGAGATCTTTTTCCTTATCCGTTACCAGATACGAATGCAGTCTGTAGAAATACAGAAGGATAACAGCTGGACACATTGCCACGAAGTAAGACAGCTTCTCACACTGCGATTATATTCCGTCTCGATGCGAAACAGACGACGCTGTCAACTTGTTTATTAACCTTGACAATCGATGGGTGGTGACAACATATCTGCTAATCCTGTGTACTTGTTTAAGGTTCCGCCTCGGCCGAGAGGAATTTTTCTAGCCATCATACGTCTTCAAAGCCGTGGGGTGTAAAATAAGTTCCATCCCTT
>NW_026048559.1:20000-25000 GCF_023864345.2 Schistocerca serialis cubense | reverse complement strand
CTCTGTCGACCACAGCACCCCAACGCCAGCGCCTCTGCCGCACGAAATCGTCGACCGGCAATCACTCCACCGGCGCCCCACCCTAACCGCCCAACTCGCAACTCCAGCGGATGAACGGCGGACTTTTCCCGCAGTCGCAATGTGCAATCCACCCCTATAACTTGCGTTTCATGAAGAGTTATGTCCAATATGCGACATTCCCGCTGTCCCTATACATGAGCTGCGAGCTGTACCAGTTACGAGCTAGAGACGCGATCGCGTTGCTCTCTGTACGAATGCCGATGCTGAGCGGTCAGCTAGGAGGCGCTCCATCCATGTCGGTACCGGTGGGCGTTGCACTCGCAGTCGCAAAAACGTACGGCAAGTATATTACTCGGAAGAGTTTATGACAGTCCAAGCCCCCCTGCGTGGGGAGCGTCTTTCTAGGCCATGACCCACCGGAAGGGCGCAGCGTCCCCCACCCCAGACATGTGACGTCACACTATCGGTATTGACGACTCGACTCATTGCTTATAATCATTTGCCATACACCGGTGGAAGCTGCCGAGACGAGTAGCTACATAGCGCGCTCGCCGTGTCACTAATGTACAGAGATACAACAGTTTCGACTGGAACCGGATTAAACGTATACACGGCGCTGATTAGTAATACATAGACCCATCAGAATACAGATAATATATACAACTGTCCGTATACATGCTGAAAGACTCTGCTCACAATCACAACCACACGGCAGCCACACACTCTTATCACGCACTACTCTCCGCCTGTAACACGCACACAGACAATATGTAAGCACCAGCATGGAACAACACCCAGTGCATCCTCTCCGCCACATGAGACAATCCACACTGTCATAACCAGACTGGGAGGTCCACTCAGAAAACGGAATATCCCACCCCCCCGACAACCACCATTGCTCAGCTAAGCCACCAACACCCACACATGTCCTACACAGGGGTGCACCCAACATCACAATACTGCCTCCTCTCACAGCACACAAACAATGGCAGGAATGAAAGACACAGGTCTGCCACAAGCATGGAATCGGAGCGCCGCCTGTCATGAGCCAAAGGTGCATCCTGACGTGGCAAATCAGATGATGCCGCAGGCATCCACTTACTATAATCACAATCAACAAACCGACCGGCCGCCCCCCCCCCCCCCCATTACACCTTTCCATACAACAATGTGTACCTTAACCTAAACTATACTGTACCTTAACCTAAACTATACTGTACCTTAACCTAAACTATACTGTACCTTAACCTAAACTATACTGTACCTTAACCTAAACTATACTGTACCTTAACCTAAACTATACTGTACCTTAACCTAAACTATACTGTACCTTAACCTAACCTATACGGTACCTCAACCTAACCTATATTGTGCCTCAACCTAACCTATGTTGCGCCTTAACCTAACCTATGTTGCGCCTTAACCTAACCTATGTTGCGCCTTAACCTAACCTATGTTGCGCCTTAACCTAACCTATGTTGCGCCTTAACCTAACCTATGTTGCGCCTTAACCTAACCTATGTTGCGCCTTAACCTAACCTATGTTGCGCCTTAACCTAACCTATGTTGCGCCTTAACCTAACCTATGTTGCGCCTTAACCTAACCTATGTTGCGCCTTAACCTAACCTATGTTGCGCCTTAACCTAACCTATGTTGCGCCTTAACCTAACCTATGTTGCGCCTTAACCTAACCTATGTTGCGCCTTAACCTAACCTATGTTGCGCCTTAACCTAACCTATGTTGCGCCTTAACCTAACCTATGTTGCGCCTTAACCTAACCTATGTTGCGCCTTAACCTAACCTATGTTGCGCCTTAACCTAACCTATGTTGCGCCTTAACCTAACCTATGTTGCGCCTTAACCTAACCTATGTTGCGCCTTAACCTAACCTATGTTGCGCCTTAACCTAACCTATGTTGCGCCTTAACCTAACCTATGTTGCGCCTTAACCCAACCTATGTTGCGCCTTAACCCAACCTATGTTGCGCCTTAACCCAACCTATGTTGCGCCTTAACCCAACCTATGTTGCGCCTTAACCCAACCTATGTTGCGCCTTAACCCAACCTATGTTGCGCCTTAACCCAACCTATGTTGCGCCTTAACCCAACCTATGTTGGGCCTTAACCCAACCTATGTTGCGCCTTAACCCAACCTATGTTGCGCCTTAACCCAACCTATGTTGCGCCTTAACCCAACCTATGTTGCGCCTTAACCCAACCTATGTTGCGCCTTAACCCAACCTATGTTGCGCCTTAACCCAACCTATGTTGCGCCTTAACCCAACCTATGTTGGGCCTTAACCCAACCTATGTTGGGCCTTAACCCAACCTATGTTGGGCCTTAACCCAACACACGTTGGGCCTTAACCCAACACACGTTGGGCCTTAACCCAACACACGTTGGGCCTTAACCCAACACACGTTGGGCCTTAACCCAACACACGTTGGGCCTTAACCCAACACACGTTGGGCCTTAACCCAACACACGTTGGGCCTTAACCCAACACACGTTGGGCCTTAACCCAACACACTATTGTCCCTTAACCTAACCCATATTGTCCCTTAACCTAACCCATATTGTCCCTTAACCTAACCCATATTGTCCCTTAACCTAACCCATATTGTCCCTTAACCTAACCTATATTGTCCCTTAACCTACCCATATTGTCCCCTTAACCTAACCCATATTGTACCGTAACCTAACCTATATTGTACCTTAACCTAACCTATATTGTACCTTAACCCAACACACGTTGGCCTTAACCTGCTCTGTAATTGTCATACGACGCGTTAAATTAGTGTAGTGTTGCCTAACTGCAACCCCCGCAATATAGTTTGCTACTCGCACTGCCCGGTCCCCAGTGTATCGCTTCATGTTAAACACCTTGCAGCTATACACTGTAATGTGGATGGCAGCAGGACGTACATGCTCAATGCCCTTTGCAGTTGTTCATTGGCATTTGCAGTTGTTCATTGGCATTCGCATGGCGAAGCACTTAGCCTACGCTGTGGTACGGCCTGTGTCAACTGTCCGCTGATGTTGTACGTCCAAATCACACACTGTACTGCACATTGGTCCTCATGTACTGAATGATACATCGTGGTACATGTGACCGTACAACGACTGCGCCAACAACGGCGAACCATGCGGTCCAAATGTTGTGCACTCAGCTACGTGTCGTCTCCCTATAAGAGCTGGATTGCAGTGTGGTATGCCCTGGATGGCGATCAGCATGAGCCGTCTGTTGATGTAGTGGCGCGTGTTGTCAGACGTAGTCGTCTCTTCTCACACACCGTGATAGCATGGTGCACTGCGTTCCACATCTGCGACATGCGACAGAGGCCGGTTGACAGTCGTTCGCGCAATGGACATCGCATACGTACGGGGGCCACCTTCCACGTGTTCGCGAAGCGTGCACATGTTGTTGCGTGTATGTGGGCAGACATAGTGTGTCGTGACACCTGACACAGGCATGCAACAATCGTTGAATTTGCAAATGGCGATGGACGCCTACGTTTGCTGGTGACGTTACGCAAATGAACAACTGGTAAACCGTTGTGGTGCGGTTGTTCTCGCTAGAGGTGAATCAGTGATGGCGACGATCGGTTGAGCTACCAACCGGTTGTTCCAGCGATACCCACCATGCCCACGAACGTGAATGGCATCTGGGTGTGAAGCGATACGCGGCGGTGGCTGGGTGGGACCGTCCCCGGCTGGTGAGGGGGGGCCTCCCGGCGTGCTGGCCGCGCGGTGCGTGGGCGCACGCGCTACAGCCGGCTGGTGGGGGCGGCCAGTGGCAGGCGCGCCGGCCGACGGAGGCGGCAGGCGGCGCAGCTGCGCGCCGGCGCACCCTGCACGCGGCGCCGTGCGGCCAAAGTAGGTCCTCGCGGGCCCGGTGCGAAGCGCGGTGGACATCTGCAGTGTGCTGGTCCGATTGAGGACTGTGTGCGCTGAGGATGCGCCGCCGCCCGGCGCTCGGCGCCGCGACGCCGTCTGCTGCTCGGTCGCCTCTGCGGTTCTCGCAGGTGGTTTGTATCGCAGCTGTGCGGACGTGTTGGCGCGTGCGCTGTGCTGGGAGAGTTCGCTTCGGCACCCAAGTGGGGCTTTTGTCCTTCTGTGGCGCTGGCGTTGGAGCTGCCGGTCACCGTAGGTGGCGCGTGTTGTCTCCCGCCGGCAATGCCACGACAGCACGCTCCCGGGCCTCTGTCGGCAGCGGCAAGCTCAGTTGGGAGCACGGGTGGTCGCACCTAAAGCGTCTACTCGCCAAACCCCGGGCGATTGCGCCTCTCTCGAACCCGACCAAGTACTTAGGACGGCGCTGCGCGCCGCCGGGACCTGAGAGGGTTTCGAGGTGTATGGTGCAGGGGAGCTCAGCCTCCTCCTGTTTGCAGAATAATTGAGCGGACGCTTGCGTGTTCGCGCGGGCCCCCGGGACACACTCCCGGGCGGCCGGCTGCTCAGCTCTAGTTGACGCAGCTCCCTGGTTGATCCTGCCAGTAGTCATATGCTTGTCTCAAAGATTAAGCCATGCATGTCTCAGTACAAGCCGCATTAAGGTGAAACCGCGAATGGCTCATTAAATCAGTTATGGTTCCTTAGATCGTACCCACGTTACTTGGATAACTGTGGTAATTCTAGAGCTAATACATGCAAACAGAGTCCCGACCAGAGATGGAAGGGACGCTTTTATTAGATCAAAACCAATCGGTCGGCTCGTCCGGTCCGTTTGCCTTGGTGACTCTGAATAACTTTGGGCTGATCGCACGGTCCTCGTACCGGCGACGCATCTTTCAAATGTCTGCCTTATCAACTGTCGATGGTAGGTTCTGCGCCTACCATGGTTGTAACGGGTAACGGGGAATCAGGGTTCGATTCCGGAGAGGGAGCCTGAGAAACGGCTACCACATCCAAGGAAGGCAGCAGGCGCGCAAATTACCCACTCCCGGCACGGGGAGGTAGTGACGAAAAATAACGAT
>NW_026048559.1:7500-12500 GCF_023864345.2 Schistocerca serialis cubense | reverse complement strand
CTGTCCATATACATGAGCTGCGAGCTGTACCACGTACGAGCTACAGACGCGATCGCGTTGCTCTCTGTACGAATGCAGATGCTCAGCGGCAGCTAGGAGGCGCTCCATCCATGTCGGTACCGGTGAGCGTTGCACTCGCAGTCGCAAAAACGTACGGCAAGTATATTACTCGGAAGAGTCAATGACAGTCCAAGCCCCCCCTGCGTGGGAAGAGTCTTTCTAGGCCATGACCCACCAGAAGGGCGCAGCGTCCCCCACCCCAGACATGTGACGTCACACTATCGGTATTGACGACTAGACTGATTCCTTATAATCATTTGCCATACACCGGTGGAAGCTGCCGAGACGAGTAACTACATGGCGGCCTCGCCGTGTCACTAATGTACAGAGATACAACAGTTTCGACTGGAACCGGATGAAACGTATACACGGCGCTGATTAGTAATAGATAGAGCCATCAAAATACAGATAATGTATACAACTGTCCGTATACATGCTGAAAGACTCTGCTCACAATCACAACCACACGTCAGCCAGACACTCTTATCACGCACTACTCTCTGCCTGTAACAGGCACAGAGACAATATGTAAGCACCAGCATGGAACAACACCCAGTGCATCCTCTCCGCCACATTAGACAATCCACACTATCATAACCAGACCGGGAGGTCCACTCACAAAACAGAATATCCCACCCTTCCGACAACCACCATTGCTCAGCTAAGCCACCAACACCCACACACGTCCTACACAGGGGTACACCCAACATCACAATACTGCCTCCTGTCACAGCACACAAACAATGGCAGGAATGAAAGACACAGGTCTGCCACAAGCATGGAATCAGAGCGCCGCCTGTCATGAGCCAAAGGTGCATCCTGACGTGGCAAATCAGATGATGCCGCAGGCATCCACTTACTATAATCACAATCAACAAACCGGCCGCCGCCGCCGCCCGCCCCCCCCCCCCCCCCCCCCCCCCCCCCCCCCCCCCACCCCCAATACACCTTTCCTTACAACAATGTGTACCTTAACCTAACCCATATTGCGCCTTAACCTAACCCATATTGCGCCTTAACCTAACCCATATTGCGCCTTAACCTAACCCATATTGCGCCTTAACCTAACCCATATTGCGCCTTAACCTAACCCATATTGCGCCTTAACCTAACCCATATTGCGCCTTAACCTAACCCATATTGCGCCTTAACCTAACCCATATTGCGCCTTAACCTAACCCATATTGCGCCTTAACCTAACCCATATTGCGCCTTAACCTAACCCATATTGCGCCTTAACCTAACCCATATTGCGCCTTAACCTAACCCATATTGCGCCTTAACCTAACCTATATTGTCCCTTAACCTAACCCATATTGTCGCTTAACCTAACCTATATTGCGCCTTAACCTAACCCATATTGCGCCTTAACCTAACCCATATTGTCCCTTAACCTAACCCATATTGTCCCTTAACCTAACCTATATTGTCCCTTAACCTAACCTATATTGTCCCTTAACCTAACCCATATTGTCCCTTAACCTAACCTATATTGTCCCTTAACCTAACCTATATTGTCCCTTAACCTAACCTATATTGTCCCTTAACCTAACCTATATTGTCCCTTAACCTAACCTATATTGTCCCTTAACCTAACCTATATTGTCCCTTAACCTAACCTATATTGTCCCTTAACCTAACCCATATTGTCCCTTAACCTAACCGATATTGTCCCTTAACCTAACCTATATTGTCCCTTAACCTAACCTATATTGTCCCTTAACCTAACCTATATTGTCCCTTAACCTAACCTATATTGTCCCTTAACCTAACCTATATTGTCCCTTAACCTAACCTATATTGTCCCTTAACCTAACCTATATTGTCCCTTAACCTAACCTATATTGTCCCTTAACCTAACCTATATTGTCCCTTAACCTAACCTATATTGTCCCTTAACCTAACCTATATTGTCCACTTAACCTAACCTATATTGTCCCTTAACCTAACCCATATTGTCCCTTAACCTAACCCATATTGTCCCTTAACCTAACCCATATTGTCCCTTAACCTAACCCATATTGTCCCTTAACCTAACCTATATTGTCCCTTAACCTAACCCATATTGTCCCTTAACCTAACCCATATTGTACCGTAACCTAACCTATATTGTACCTTAACCTAACCTATATTGTACCTTAACCCAACACACGTTGGGCCTTAACCTGCTCTGTAATTGTCATACGACGCGTTAAATTAGTGTAGTGTTGCCTAACTGCAACCCCCGCAATATAGTTTGCTACTCGCACTGCCCGGTCCCCAGAGTATCGCTTCATGTTAAACACCTTGCAGCTATACACTGTAATGCGGATGGCAGCAGGACGTACATGCTCAATGCCCTTCGCAGTTGTTCATTGGCATTCGCATGGCGAAGCACAGCCTACGTTGTGGTACGGCTTGTGTCAACTGTCCGCTGATGTTGTACGTCCAAATCACACACTGTACTGCACATTGGTCCTCATGTACTGAATGATACATCGTGGTACATGTGTGACCGTACCACGACTGCGCCAACAACGGCGAACCATACGGTCCAAATATTGTGCACTCAGCTACGTGTCGTCTCCCTATAAGAGCTGGATTGAAGTATGGTATGCCGTGGATGGCGATCAGCATGAGCCGTCTGTTGATGTAGTGGCGCGTGTTGTCAGACGTAGTCGTCTCTTCTCACACACCGTGATAGCATGGTGCACTGCGTTCCACATCTGCGACATGCGACAGAGGCCGGTTGACAGTCGTTCGCGCAATGGACATCGCATACGTACGGGGGCCACCTTCCACGTGTTCGCGAAGCGTGCACATGTTGTTGCGTGTATGTGGGCAGACATAGTGTGTCGTGACACCTGACACAGGCATGCAACAATCGTTGAATTTGCAAATGGCGATGGACGTCTACGTTTGCTGGTGACGTTACGCAAATGAAGAACTGGTAAACCGTTGTGGTGCGGTTGTTCTCGCTAGAGGTGAATCAGTGATGGCGACGATCGGTTGAGCTACCAACCGGTTGTTTCAGCGATACCCACCATGCCCACGAACGTGAATGGCATGTGGGTGTGAAGCGATACGCGGCGGTGGCTGGGTGGGACCGTCCCCGGCCGGTGAGGGGGGGCCTCCCGGCGTGCTGGCCGCGCGGTGCGTGGGCGCACGCGCTACAGCCGGCTGGTGGGGGCGGCCAGTGGCAGGCGCGCCGGCCGACGGAGGCGGCAGGCGGCGCAGCTGCGCGCCGGCGCACCCTGCACGCGGCGCCGTGCGGCCAAAGTAGGTCCTCGCGGGCCCGGTGCGAAGCGCGGTGGACATCTGCAGTGTGCTGGTCCGATTGAGGACTGTGTGCGCTGAGGATGCGCCGCCGCCCGGCGCTCGGCGCCGCGACGCCGTCTGCTGCTCGGTCGCCTCTGCGGTTCTCGCAGGTGGATTGTATCGCAGCTGTGCGGACGTGTTGGCGCGTGCGCTGTGCTGGGAGAGTTCGCTTCGGCACCCAAGTGGGGCTTTTGTCCTTCTGTGGCGCTGGCGTTGGAGCTGCCGGCCACCGTAGGTGGCGCGTGTTGTCTCCCGCCGGCAATGCCACGACAGCACGCTCCCGGGCCTCTGTCGGCAGCGGCAAGCTCAGTTGGGAGCACGGGTGGTCGCACCTAAAGCGTCTACTCGCCAAACTCCGGGCGATTGCGCCTCTCTCGAACCCGACCAAGTACTTAGGACGGCGCTGCGCGCCGCCGGGACCTGAGAGGGTTTCGAGGTGTATTGTGCAGGGGAGCTCAGCCTCCTCCTGTTTGCAGAATAATTGAGCGGACGCTTGCGTGTTCGCGCGGGCCCCCGGGACACACTCCCGGGCGGCCGGCTGCTCAGCTCTAGTTGACGCAGCTCCCTGGTTGATCCTGCCAGTAGTCATATGCTTGTCTCAAAGATTAAGCCATGCATGTCTCAGTACAAGCCGCATTAAGGTGAAACCGCGAATGGCTCATTAAATCAGTTATGGTTCCTTAGATCGTACCCACGTTACTTGGATAACTGTGGTAATTCTAGAGCTAATACATGCAAACAGAGTCCCGACCAGAGATGGAAGGGACGCTTTTATTAGATCAAAACCAATCGGTCGGCTCGTCCGGTCCGTTTGCCTTGGTGACTCTGAATAACTTTGGGCTGATCGCACGGTCCTCGTACCGGCGACGCATCTTTCAAATGTCTGCCTTATCAACTGTCGATGGTAGGTTCTGCGCCTACCATGGTTGTAACGGGTAACGGGGAATCAGGGTTCGATTCCGGAGAGGGAGCCTGAGAAACGGCTACCACATCCAAGGAAGGCAGCAGGCGCGCAAATTACCCACTCCCGGCACGGGGAGGTAGTGACGAAAAATAACGATACGGGACTCATCCGAGGCCCCGTAATCGGAATGAGTACACTTTAAATCCTTTAACGAGTATCTATTGGAGGGCAAGTCTGGTGCCAGCAGCCGCGGTAATTCCAGCTCCAATAGCGTATATTAAAGTTGTTGCGGTTAAAAAGCTCGTAGTTGGATTTGTGTCCCACGCTGTTGGTTCACCGCCCGTCGGTGTTTAACTGGCATGTATCGTGGGACGTCCTGCCGGTGGGGCGAGCTGAAGGCGTGCGACGCGCCTCGTGCGTGCTCGTGCGTCCCGAGGCGGACCCCGTTGCAATCCTACCAGGGTGCTCTTGAGTGAGTGTCTCGGTGGGCCGGCACGTTTACTTTGAACAAATTAGAGTGCTTAAAGCAGGCAAGCCCGCCTGAATACTGTGTGCATGGAATAATGGAATAGGACCTCGGTTCTATTTTGTTGGTTTTCGGAACCCGAGGTAATGATTAATAGGGACAGGCGGGGGCATTCGTATTGCGACGTTAGAGGTGAAATTCTTGGATCGTCGCAAGACGAACAGAAGCGAAAGCATTTGCCAAGTATGTTTTCATTAATCAAGAACGAAAGTT
>NW_026048558.1:540000-700874 GCF_023864345.2 Schistocerca serialis cubense | reverse complement strand
GAGAAAAGAAACTTAATGTAGAAGAGGACGTGGGCAAAAAAATTAATGGTTTCTAACAGGACAATGATAACCGAAGGATACAGTACAGACTCTTGGGACAGGTTTCCCATTGCCCAGGTACGCTGATCACCTTTTCAGTGCCCCTTTTTCCCCTTGTTATTGGCTTTCGGGATGTGCCCATACAACCATCTCAGCAGTGGAACGTCATTTCTGACGATACGGAACGTAAGGACTACACAACAGACAGTCCTCAAGCGAAGAAAGAATCTCCGACCCAGCCAGGAATCGAACCCGGGGCCCTTTCAGTTGGCAACCTACTGTGCTGACCGTCCTGGTACTGAGGCGGACATAGTAGTGTCATACAGCAGCGATCCTTCATGGCATGGATTCGAAAAGACCCTTGGTACGTTACCGCAGCTATGTGGCACCAGCTGTCACACACAAATGTCAGCCAATTACTGGACTTTACAGCCGGGTGATTTTGCGGGTGTGGGAGCTGGAATCCAATAGCGCTCCAGAAGCATTCCATCACGTTCAGATCAGTGGTCAAGACATCGACACAAGTTCACTATCACGACGGTGAAAATCCGTTGTTCCACAGTTGTGGCCTTTTGACCACAAACAGTTATCCTCCTGGAATATGCCATTGCTGTCAGGCAGGACTTCAAGCATCATGGTTCTATATGGTCTGTAGCAACGTCCACGTAGTCCGCAGATGTAACGGGTGTCTTAGGTTACAACCACAGGTCCCCACAGTAGCCCCCCAGGTGAATGTTCCCCACAATGTAACACTGCTCCCATGGGCCCACATTTGTGGTGCAGTGAATGTTTCGAGGAGCTGCTTGCATCGATGGCAGTTTATGCGGACACGGCCACTGACCTGGCATAGCAAGAAAATTGATTCATCGGATCAGGCAACATGCTGCCACAGATCCACCGCTCAATCTTAATGATGTGAAAGCTGTGTCAAAAATAATGAACAGTTTACAGTGCATACACCCGCCTGGCTAGCCACGCAGCCTAACGCGCTGCTTCCTGAGTGCATTAGTGTCGAGGTCTGGTGTGCCAGCCAGCCTGTGGATGGTTTTTAAGGCGGTTTTCCATCTGCCTCAGTGAATGCGGGCTGGTTCCCCCTATTCCGCCTCAGCTACACTGTGCCGGCGATTGCTGAGCAAACACAGTCTCCACGTATGCGTACACCATAATGACTCTACCAAGCAAACATTTGGGGTTACACTCGTCTGGTATGAGGCATTCCTGGGGGTGTCCACTGTGGGTCGTACTGCACAGTAACCCCGGGGTTCGATGTGGGCGGGCAGCGAGACGTGTGGACTGCTCTGACTTGTTGTGGGGTTTGCAAACCACTGAGGGCTATGGCGGGACAAAGCTCTCCATCGTTTCTAGGTCCCCCAGTTTAATACACCACAATACAGCTGCATACTGTTTTCGTTACTCACTTTTGACGTGGTTTTCACATCCATGTACATATAATTTTTGACTATGTCACGATGTTTTGAAAATGGGCTTCATTCTGAAACTAGTCATCAAGTGAATAAAAAAAGTAAAATTTGTAACTTTGGACTGTTTTTTTCGTTCTACAGTTTAACATAAGTTGCTGACCCATAGCTACTACAGCATGCTGGAGGTTCGTATAAAAAATATTCTCCATTTTATTCATACGAGGGTATGTATGTCACAGGGTATCAAAAGGTGATAGTGGGTCCATAAACTCCTCTGCCACCACAGTGAAACGTGGCTTTTTAGATGTAGGTGTAGATCAAGAGGTCGTCACAGTCGTATCCCAACCTAGACTGTCCCAGAAAGTCGGTTGAGTCTTTTTGAAAGGAACCACTCCAGTATTTCATCTTCAGCCATCAACGGAAAACCACGGAAATATCTAAATCTGGATCTCTGGAAGAGAACCGCTGTCCTTGCCCAATGCGAATCCAGGACCAAACTGGATATCTAGATTGGTTGATACGCAGTCCTTGGAACTGGCCCTTTTTTCAGGCTAAGGAGAGAGACCATTTTTGCTGGTAAGAACGCTCCATTGCTCAGGCTTACCTGTTCGCCGTGTGGGGCGGGCTGCCGCCCCCGCCGGAGCTGCTCACGCCGCCTCCTCGAGTGCCGCCGCCGCTGCTGCGCCTGCCTCCAGGGCTCGCCTCGCTGAAAATAGACAATCAGATCAGAAATGGCGTCAGTGACCAAGAAACGTAGGCTGCGACGCTGGAACTCTGCAAGCATTACCTAAACTCTGAAAAACATGCGACAGCACTGCAGTTGAATGAAGAGACTTCCTCTCCCAGCCTGCGTCTCGTGATCGTGCGGTAGCGTTCTCGCTTCCCACGCCCGGGTTCGATTCCCGGCGGGGTCAGGGATTTTCTTTGCCTCGTGATGGCTGGGTGTTGTGTGCTGTCCTTAGGTTAGTTAGGTTTAGGTAGTTCTAAGTTCTTGGGGACTGATGACCATCGATGTTAAGTCCCATAGTGCTCAGAGCCATTTGAACCATTTTTCTTTAACTTCTTCCCATACACTTTATGCCTCCTCCCTTTGCTTCTCACAATCCTGGTCCACACGCAGTTTTGCCAAAGGTGCATTTACACGCACAGCTACGCTGGGACAGTAAACACAGAACTAAACTCGCCTGAACTGGTCTCGGAAGACCCATACGGTACCGACCGACCACCGTGCCATCCTCAGCCTATAGGCGTTTACTAGACCCAGATATGGAGGGGCGTGAGGTCAGCATGTTGCTCTCCCTACCGATGTACTTTTTTCGTGACCAGAGTCGCGACTTCTCAGTCAAGTGGCCCCACAATGACCGAGTGCACCCCCGCTTGCCAACAGCGCTCGGCAGTCTGGACGGTCACCCATCCAAGCAGTAGGCAAGCCCGACAGCACTTAACTTCGGTCACTGACGGGAACCAGTGTTATCACTGCATGTGAGGCCAGACAATATGTCGCCGTAATATTGCTTGCCGGCAACATTGCTGCAACGTAATTACAATATGCAACAATCCGGTGTAGATGACCAACATTGCTAATTTACAAGGCTGCTACAGCTAGCAGCCACCCTATTCACAGACGTTGCACGTGATGTCTGCCAACGGTGGACAATACGAGTGGCATCCAAATAACTACAGCAACACATTTTTTCCCCCCAAAAACACCCCACACATTTGGCTACGAAACCCCGTTTTTCTCAGTATGGAAAAAATGGAAGTGAGCGTTTGGCGTCTTTGGCCGGGAGGCCCCTTACGGGCAGGTCCGGCTGTCACGGTGCAGGTCTTGTTACATTGGACGCCACATTGGGCGACCTACGCGCCGGATGGGGATGAAATGACGATGAAGACAACCCAACACCCAAATCCTGAGCGGAGAAAATCCCCAATCCAGCCAGGAATCTAACCAGGGGCCCCTTAGGACGGCAGTCCGTCCCCGCTGAACTTCAGCTACTGGGGCGGAGTTTTTCAGTATAATCTCCATTCAGTGCGAAGGCCTGACACCACCTTACTGCGAGGGCCATCATTCCACCCTACTTGGAGCCAACGTCTTGCTGCATCAACAACCCCCGCATCATCCATGTACTGCTTCCCGCGGAGCCCATCCTTCACTGGGCCAAACTGGTGGAAGTTGGAAGGTGCGAGATCCAGGCTGTAGGGTGGATGAGTCCAATGAAGTTTTGTCAGCTCCTCCCGTGTGGCAGACTTGTGCGAGGCCTTGTGTTGTCACGGAGAAGACGTAGTTCGTTTACATTTTTGATAACAACAAACAACCTGTAGCGGTTTCTTCAAAAAAAAAAAATGTTCAAATGTGTCTGAATTCCTAAGGTACCAAACTGCTTAGGTCATTGGTCCATAGACTTACACTCTACTTAAACTAACTTATGCTAAGAACAACACACACAGCCATGCATGAGGGAGTACTCGAAACTCCAGTGGGAGGGGCCACGCAATCCGTGACATGACGCCTCAAACCGCGCGGCCACTCCACGCGGCGCGGTTTCTACAGTTTTGTGAGGGCAGCACAATACACTTCAGATTTGATCGTTGCGCCATGTGGCAGGACATCTAACAGAATAACCCATTCAGAGTCCCAGAAGACCCTCGCCACGACTTTACTGGCCGAGGGTGCGGATTTGAACTTTTTCTTTGGTGTGGCGCCACTCTGTGGACTCCCGTTTTGTTTCCGGTTCGATGTGATGAACACGTGTTTCACCTCCCGTGACGATGTTCGACAAAAAATTGTCACGATCAACCTCGTAACCATAAGCACGGACTGTCCTTCGTTGATGTTGATGGTCTTCCGTTTTGGCAGCCAGCAATCCAGCAGGCATATATCTTTGATGATGATGATGATGATGATGTTGGGGTTGTGGGGCGCTCAACGGCGTGGTTATCAGCGCCCGTACAATTATCCAATCATTGCTCAGTCCAATTTCGCCACTTTCCTGGATGATGATGAAATGATGAGGACAACACAAACACCCAGTCATCTCGAGGCAGGTGAAAATCGCTGACCCCGCCGGGAATCGAACCCGGGACCCCGTGCTCGGGAAGCGAGAACGCTACCGCGAGACCACGAGCGGCGGACATATATCTTTGAGTACCCCAATCTGGTCGACGAGTGTATCAGCACTATAATCAATGTCCAGTTGTGAAACTTCCTGGCAGATTAAAACTGTGTGCCGGACCGAGACTCGAACTCGGGACCTTTGCCTTTCGCGGGCAAGTGCCCTACACTCCGCTGCAGAGTGAAAATCTCATTCTGGAATGTCCAGTTGTGCTGCGAGATGTTTCATTCTGATCCATCGATGTCGTAACAGATGTCCTGTAATTCTGTCCCTTCTCCCTGTCAGAGTATTACACATACTTTTTTCCTCTCCGATTCTGCTCAGAACTTCCTCATTCGTTACCTTATCAATCCACCTAATTTTCAACATTCGTTTGTAGCAACACATCTCAAGTTCTTCTATTCTCTTCTTTTCCAGTTTTCCCAAAGTCCATGTTTCACTACCATACAGTTCTGTACTGCAGACGTACGTTCTCAGAAATTTCTTCCTCAAAGTCGGCTTGAGTGGCCGAGCGGTTCTAGGCGCTACAGTCTGGAACCGTGCAACCGCTACGGTCGCAGGTTCGAATCCTGCTTCGGGCATGGATGTGTGTGATGTCCTTAGGTTAGTTAGGTTTAAGTAGTTCTAGGTTCTAGGGGACTGATGACCTCAGAAGTTAAGTCCCATAGTGCTCAGAGGCATTTGAACCATTTATTCCTCAAATTAAGGCCTATGTTTGATACCAGTAGACTTCTCTTGGCCAGGAATGCCCTTTTTGGCAGTGCTAGTCTGATTTTGATGTCCTCCTTGCTCCATCCGTCATTGGTGATTTTACTGCCTAAGTACCAGCATTCCTTAACTTCATCTACTTCCTGACCATCAATCCTGATGGCAAACTTCTCGCTGTTCTCATTTCTGCTGCTTCTCATTACTTTCGTCTTTCTTCGATTTACTCTCAATCCATGCTCTGTACTCATTAGACTGTTCGTTCCACTCAGCAGATCATGTAATTCTTCTTCACTTTCACTCAGGATAGGAATGTCATCAGCATATCGTATCATTGATATCCTTTCACCTTGAATTTTAATTCCACAGCTAAAGCTTTCTTTTGTTTCCGACTTAACTTCTTCGATGTACTGATTGAGCAGTAGGGGCGAAAGACTAGAGCCCTCTCTTACACCCCTTTTAATCCGAGCACTTCGTCCTCGGTCGTCCACTCTTATTACTTCCCCTCTTCACCATTGTACATATAGTAATTACCTGTCTCTCCCTATAGATTACCCCTATTTTTCTCAGAATCTCGAACATCTTGCACCATTTTATATTGTCGAACGGTTTTTCCAGGTCGACAAGTCCTATGAACGTGTCTTGATTTTCTTTTTGGCTTGCTTCCATTATCAACCGCAATTTCAGATTTGCCTCTCTGGTGTTTTAACCTTTTCTGAAGCCAAACTGATCGTCACCTAGCGTATTCTCAATTTTCTTTTCCATTCTTCTGTATATTATTCTTGTAAGCAGCTTCGATGCATGAGCTGTTGAGCTGATTGTGCGATAATTCTCGCACTTGTCAGCTGTTGCCGTCTCCGGAATTGTGTGGATCATTCCTAACACAAACGTGAATAGTCGTTTTGTTACTACTTCCCCCAATGATGTTAGAAATTCTGATAGTATCTTTTCTGCGTTATTTGAACTTCAGTCCTGGAGAGCTCCTTTAAATTCTGATTCCAGTACTGGAACTACAGTCATACTCATAAATTAAGGATACATGGTGAAACAACGCTCTGGTGGGCGGTTTGCGGGTTTGAATCACCTCGGGCTATGACCGTGCGGTGCATCTGACCTGCGGTCGTCGCACGGTAGCGCTGGCAGCAGTCCACATACGCAGAGGTGTGTCGGTCCATGTCAGAGTACGGTGCAGCGAGTAAGTGTGCAGACGTTTTCAGACGTGCTGATAGTGACTGTGTGTTGGAAATGGCTCAAAGAACACATATTGATGACGTTATGAGGGGTAGAATACTAGGGCGGCTGGAGGCTGGTCAAACACAGCAGGTCGTAGCACGGGCCCTCCGTGTTCCACAAAGTGTGATCTCAAGATTACGGCAAGGATTCCAGCAGACAGGAAACGTGTCCAGGCGCTACAGTACGGGACGTCCACAGTGTACAACACCATGAGAAGACCGATATCTCACCATCAGTGCCCGCAGACGGCCACGGAGTACTGCAGGTAGCCTCGCTCGGGACCTTACCGCACCCACTGGAACAGCTGTCTCCAGACACACAGTCTACAGACGACTGAACAGACACGGTTTATTCGCCCGGGGACCTGCAAGGTGCATTCCACTGACCCCAGGTCATAGGAGAGCCAGTAAGGCCTGGTGTCAAGAACACAGTACGTGGTCGTTGGAACAGTGGTCCCAGGTTATGTTCACGGACGAGTCCAGATATAGTCTGAACAGTGATTGTCGCCAGGTTTTCCTCTGGCGTGAATCAGGAACCAGATACCAACCTCTTAATGTCCTTGAAAGGGACCTGTATCGGGGTTGTGGTTTGATGGTGTGGGGTGGGATTATGATTGGTGCACGTACACCCCTGCATGTCTTTGACAGAGGAACTGTAACAGGTCAGGTGTATCGGGACGACATTTTGCACCAGTATGTCCGCCTTTTCTGGGGCGCAGTGGGTCCCTGGTCCTCCTAGTGGATGATAACGCACGGCCCCACCGAGCTGCCATCGTGGAGGAGTACCTCGAAACAGAATATATCTGGAGAATCGAGTGGCCTGCCTGTTCTCCAGATCTAAACCCCATCGAGCACGTCTGAGATGCTCTCGGTCGACGTAAAGCTGCACGTCCTCAAACCCCTACGAAACTTCAGGAGCTCCGACAGACCCTGCTGCAAGAATGGGAGGCTATACCCCAGCAGCTGCTCGACCACCTGATCCAGAGTATGGGAACCCGTTGTGCGGCCTGTGTACGTGTGCACGGTGATCATATCCCATACTGATGTCGGGGTACATGCACAGGAAACAGTGGCGTTTTGTAGCACGTGTGTTCCGGGACGGTTTTCGCAACTTATCATCAATACCGCGGACTTACAGATCTGTGTCGTGTGTGTCCCCTATATCTATGCCCCTAAAAAAAACCACCCTTTAGTTATTGTTATTTTGAAAAGTATCATTCTTTGTGAACTCTGTAGATAAAACAAAAAAAAGCTGTAAAAAGATGAAAAACAAAAACTGTAAGATGTACGACCTGTTTTAAACATCAGGTAACACGTCTATAATTTGGCAATAAATAAATAAATATGTGCCTGTGCTATTGCCGCCAGTTTTGTGTAGTGGCACCATATTCTACAATTATCCTTAATTTATGATTTCTTCTAAATCCACTCCTGTTTCCTCTTCTGTCCTATCATAGATATACACTCCTGGAAATTGAAATAAGAACACCGTGGATTCATTGTCCCAGGAAGGGGAAACTTTATTGACACATTCCTAGGGTCAGATATATCACATGATCACACTGACAGAACCACAGGCACATAGACACAGGCAACAGAGCATGCACAATGTCGGCACTAGTACAGTGTATATCCACCTTCCGCAGCAATGCAGGCTGCTATTCTCCCATGGAGACGATCGTAGAGATGCTGGATGTAGTCCTGTGGAACGGCTTGCCATGCCATTTCCACCTGGCGCCTCAGTTGGACCAGCGTTCGTGCTGGACGTGCAGACCGCGTGAGACGACGCTTCATCCAGTCCCAAACATGCTCAATGGGGGACAGATCCGGAGATCTTGCTGGCCAGGGTAGTTGACTTACACCTTCTAGAGCACGTTGGGTGGCACGGGATACATGCGGACGTGCATTGTCCTGTTGGAACAGCAAGTTGCCTTGCCGGTCTAGGAATGGTAGAACGATGGGTTCGATGACGGTTTGGATGTACCGTGCACTATTCAGTGTCCCCTCGACGATCACCAGTGGTGTACGGCCAGTGCAGGAGATCGCTCCCCACACCATGATGCCGGGTGTTGGCCCTGTGTGCCTCGGTCGTATGCAGTCCTGATTGTGGCGCTCACCTGCACGGCGCCAAACACGCATACGACCATCATTGGCACCAAGGCAGAAGCGACTCTCATCGCTGAAGACGACACGTCTCCATTCGTCCCTCCATTCACGCCTGTCGCGACACCACTGGAGGCGGGCTGCACGATGTTGGGGCGTGAGCGGAAGACGGCCTAACGGTGTGCGGGACCGTAGCCCAGCTTCATGGAGACGGTTGCGAATGGTCCTCGCCGATACCCCAGGAGCAACAGTGTCCCTAATTTGCTGGGAAGTGGCGGTGCGGTCCCCTACGGCACTGCGTAGGATCCTACGGTCTTGGCGTGCATCCGTGCGTCGCTGCGGTCCGGTCCCAGGTCGACGGGCACGTGCACCTTCCGCCGACCACTGGCGACAACATCGATGTACTGTGGAGACCTCACGCCCCACGTGTTGAGCAATTCTGCGGTACGTCCACCCGGCCTCCCGCATGCCCACTATACGCCCTCGCTCAAAGTCCGTCAACTGCACATACGGTTCACGTCCACGCTGTCGCGGCATGCTACCAGTGTTAAAGACTGCGATGGAGCTCCGTATGCCACGGCAAACTGGCTGACACTGACGGCATTGGTGCACAAATGCTGCGCAGCTAGCGCCATTCGACGGCCAACACCGCGGTTCCTGGTGTGTCCGCTGTGCCGTGCGTGTGATCATTGCTTGTACAGCCCTCTCGCAGTGTCCGGAGCAAGTATGGTGGGTCTGACACACCGGTGTCAATGTGTTCTTTTTTCCATTTCCAGGAGTGTATTCCCCCTCAATTGCAAATACCTACGGAAACATCAGGGAGAACATGTTTGGCGACAGTTAGGAGGGACCACCCTATAGAAGTTTGGTTAGTGGTGTTGTTTGTGTTGTTGTTGTTGTGGGTGTTTACTTGCGAGTGATACGGCGTGCTGGCTTACCTGAGGTGTGACGACGTCTGGAAGTTCCTCTGGTGCTGTGGCGGTGACGACAGGAAGGGGAAGAAAGATGGCGACCTGTGAACAGTAGAAACAGACACACACATAACACACGCAGCTAGACCACATTCCCGCCACACACACACTTTTAAAACACGAGCACTTGCTGTGGAAAACTGACGTTGTCGGGTGAGAGAGATACGGTGATCTGTATCATATGTTACGAATATTTTAATGCTCTCGACCGCTGACTTTACAAGCGGACATTCGCGCTTTCACCAGCCTTTTAATATTGTCAAGTTACACGCAGTAACTGATTGAATTTCCTAATGTTGATAAAACTAGTTTAGTTTAGTTATGTCATGTTCTGTAGATCATTTTCATGATTATTTTATCGATATGATGTAGGAACAAGTGAGATTACAAGATATACAGGGTGGTCCATTGATCGTGACCAGGCCAAATATCTCACGAAATAAGCACAAAACGAAAAAGATACATAGAACGAAACTCGTCTAGCTTGAAGGGGGAAACGAGATGACGCTCGGTCAGTCAACAGACGAGGTTGGCCTGTAAGATTTTGTACTGTACGTGCCCCTTCACGTTTCCACTTCACTATCAGATCGGAAAGAGTGGAGCTGGCCGCTGTGGCCGAGTGGTTCTAGGCGCTTCAGTCTGGAATCGCGCGACCGCTACGGTCGGAGGTTCGAATCCTGCCTCGGACATGAATATGTGTGATGTCCTTACATTAGTTAGGTTTAAGTATTTCTAGGAGACTGATGACCTCTGATGTTAATTCCCATAGCGTTCAGAGCCATTTGAACCATTTTGAACTACTCAGTTCGCTGATATGTAGTACCTGGCAGTAGGTGGCAGCAGAATGCACCCAATATGAGAAACGTATGTTTTTGGGGGGTGTCCGGATACTTTTGATCACATAGTGTACGTGGCATTAGATGTCTAAGCACAGATCAGGTAATTCGCGTAAATAATGGGCCTCTGATTTGTGTACTCATTGGTGGCGTCCTATAGCGGCACAGATGGGTTCCACAGGATTTGCATCAGGCGAATTTGGCCGCCGAGACATGGGAGTGGCGAGACCATAATGCTCGTCAACCTACTGTAGCACTGTTCTGGCATCGAAACAGGGACCGTTATACTGCTGACAAGGGAACCTCCCCATCGCACCCCCCTCAGATTTAGTTATAAGTTGGCACAGTGGATAGGCCTTGAAAAACTGAACACAGATCAATCGAGAAAACAGGAAGAAGTTGTGTGGAACTATGAGAAAAATAAGCAAAATATACAAACTGAATAGTCCATGCGCAACATAGGCCTCATCAAGGATAACGTGAATTCAGGAGCGGCATGGTCCCGTGGTTAGCGTGAGCAGCTGCGGAACGAGAGTTCCTTAGTTCAAGTCTTCCCTCGACTGAAAAATTGAATTTTTTTTTTTTTTCGCAAAGTTTTGATCTGTCCGTTCGGTCATTGGCGTCTCTGTTCGCTGCAATAAGTTTAGTGTCTGTGTTTTGCGACCGCACCGCAAAACCGTGCGATTAGTAGACGAAAGGACGTGCCTCTCCAATGGGAACCGAAAAAATTTCATCGCAAGGTCACAGGTCAACCGATTCCTCCACAGGAAAACACGTCCGATATATTCTATACGACACTGGTGACGGCATGTGCGTCACATGACAGGGATATGTTGTCGACCCACCTAACTTGTACACTTGGCGAATGGGTAGAAAGATTCTTCTACCTTGTCCGATTTAGGTTTTCTGATGGATGTGAAAATCACTCCCAAAAACGTGATGAAAACACAAGAGTTTGTCACGTAAACTGCAACGAATGAATGCAACAGTTTCACAGTCGCACAGTTTTCTCTGTGCTCTGTCAAAACATATGCTTTTAACATTTTCAAATTTTTTCCGTGTGTAGACCGTCAAATCCTGCATCTGTCCAAGCAAATCTGAACATGTCCTGGAATTTTGGAGATGGAAGTTAATTATTTGTGAGTGCCTGAACTGAAAATTATCTGAAAATAAAAAAAAATTAAAACTTTTCACTCTAGGGAAGATTCGAACCAAGGACCTCTTCTTCCGGAACTGCCCACGCTAACCGCGTGACCACGGCGCTCCTGAGCTCACATTATCCTTGGTGTTGCCTATCTTGCGCATGGACTACTCAGTTTGTATATTTTGCTTATTTTTTTCATACTTCCATACAACTTCTCCCTGTTTTCTCGATTGATCTGTGTTCAGTTTTTCAAGGACTATCCACTGTGCCAACTTATAACTAAATCTGAGGGGGGTGCGATGGGGAGGTTCCCTTGTGGGATGACATCGCCGTCGGGGAAGACGTGGAACATGAAGGGATGCAGGCGGTTCGCAGCTGTCGACGTGTCTTCGATTACCGCCACAGGTCCCATGCAAGCGGAGGAGGATGTCTCCCGTAGGTCAGTACTTCTCCCGCCAGCCCGCGGCCGTGGCGCGCTGCACGTTTCGAGCCGCCGTTCACTTCGGCGTCTGTGAAGACGACCGTCGACCCAGTGTAGCAAAAATGTGATTCACTCCAAAGAGTCGACACGTTTCCACTGATCGACGGTCGAATCATCTCACTGCAAAAATGGCTGAAATGGCTCCGAGCACTATGGGACTTAACATTTGAGGTCATCAAGTCCCCTAGAACTTAGAACTACTTAAACCTAACTAACCTAAGGACATCGCACACATCCATGCCCGAGGCAGGATTCGAACCGGCGACCGTAGCAGCAGCGCGGTTTCGGACTGAAGCGCCTAGAACCGCTCGGCCATAGCGGCCGGCGCCCACTACAATCATTGACTATGTCGTTGGGTCAACATGTGGTCTGCTGTGGAGATCCATGTTCGACACCGTACGATGAACGGTGTGCTCCAAAACACTTGTGCGTGCCGCAGCATTATGCTCCTTCGGCAGAGATGCCTCAGATCCCACCTATCCTACTTTACAGAGCAGACAAGCCTCCGAACCCCACGTTCTGTGAAGAGTCGTGTATGTCCAACCTTTTATCGCGTAGTGGTAGTTTGACTGTCCTCCTACCTCTTTCCGTAGACACTAACGACAGTAGCACGCGAACATTCGACCAGCTTCGCCGTTTTCGAGACACCCGTTCACAGGCTCTGCGTAACAGTAATCTGCCCTATGGCAAAATCGCTTATATCAACAGATTTGCCGGCCGCGGTGGCCGAGCGGTTCTAGGCGCTACAGTCTGGAACCGCGTTGCTGCTACGGTCGCAGGTTCGAATCCTGCCTCGGGCATGGATGTGTGCGATGTCCTTAGGTTAGTTAGGTTTAAGTAGTTCTAAGTTCTAGGGGACTGATGACCTCAGATGTTATGTCCCATAGTGCCTGGAGCCATTTGATCAGACTGTCACAGCCCACACATTTCTCTTAAACTGGTGCCCATGTCCACCCTCAACAGTCCTACCTGTCTCTGAATGTGTGCATTTACGTTCTTACGGTGTCGCTGCAAATCTGCTCCAAGTAAACTTTGTAAATCGAAAATGAAGGATTATGGATACATGTTTAGACGAATTTTTGTCCTCGGTTTGGTGTAAGGAACATGTGCCCAAAGTGTCTAAAACTTCCTTTGACCCACACTAAAAAAGTGTCCATAAGAGGACCAGAAAACGAAATGAAACTTCATGGTCAGAGAATATACGCGACGTTACTTTATTGGTTTGGCAAATTTATAATGGACACAGTTACCAATATGACGTAGCATCCACTGTTACTTGGACCCATGCACTGATTCTCTTGGGAAGGGTGCCGTATCTGTTCCAGGCTGCTCCACAAATGTTGTTTCAGGTCCTTGGTATCCTGCTACTGGCAATAGTATACAGTGATATCCGCGCTGTTCCCACACAAATTCTACTTGGGACACTTCTGGGGGTCATGCTGGCCACAAGAGTAGCTCAATATTAACAGGAACACAAGCCGTGTGTGCAAGAGCATTGTCATGTTGGAAAATGGTACAACAACACTGTTGTATGAGGAGTAATACGTGAGGACTCAGACGTGTGTGATGTACTGTTCTGCCATCTCAGTTCCATCAATCGGTTAAGAGCAACACGAGAGTAGCTCAATATTAACAGGAACATGTGCACGAGTGTTGTTCGGTTGGAAAATAGTACCACGACACTGTCGTATGGGGAGTAACACGTGAGGACTCAGGACGTCTGTGATGTACTGTTCTGCATAACAGTTCCTCGATCGATTCATAGTAACATATGCCACAGGTGCGTGAGCATTGTCCTGTTGGAGAATAGTACCACGACACTGTCGCCTGAGGAGCAACATTTGAGGACTCATGATGTCTGTGATGTACTGTTCTGCCACACAATTTGTAAAAGACTTTCTGTACCCGTATTAATAGCTGTTGATGGGTTAGTTGGCAGTACGTCTTATCACGAATCTACATTGGACGTGTCCGGATCCAGGGCCCCCAGAGTGGAAGGCTGGCGAGCTACAACCGAGCGTGCGGGCCGCCACGGATACATTGCAAACTCCGGCAGGGTAAGCATTTGCTGTCGTGCGTTGTCCAGAGCATCTGGCAACAGGGCAACCACATGGCCAATCGGAATGCCCGCTGCCAAGTTTCCCTAGTTTATAACATTAGTAATATTGGTTCCAACTGGCATCAGCTTTCCAGGGTTGAAATTTCGCGACATAATTTTTCTCCACCCGATATATATATATATATATATATATATATATATATATATATATACTGGCCATTAAAATTGCTACACCACGAAGCTGACGTGCTACAGACGCAAAATTTAACCGACAGGAAGAAGATGCTGCGATATGGAAATCATTAGCTTTTCAGAGCATTCACACAAGGTTGGTGCCGGTGGCGACACCTACAACGTGCTGACATGAGGAAAGTTTCCAACGGATTTCTCATACACAAACAGCAGTTGACCGGCGTTGCCTGGTGACACGTCGTTGTGATGCCTCGTTTAAGGAGGAGAAATGCGTACCATCACGTTTCCGACTTCGATAAAGGTCGGATTGTAGCCTGTCGTGATTGCGGTTTATAGTATCGCGACATTGCTGCTCGCGTTGGTCGAGACCCAATGACTGTTAACAGAATATGGAATCGGTGGGTTCAGGAGGGTAATACGGAACACCGTGCTGGCTCCCAACGGCCTCGTATCACTAGCAGTCGAGATGGCAGGCATCTTATCCGCACGGCTGTAACGGATCGTGCAGCCACGTCTCGATCTCTGAGTCAACAGATGGGGACGTTTGGAAGACAACAACCATCTGCACGAACAGTTTGGCGACGTTTGCAGCAGCAGGGAGTATCAGCTCGGAGACCGTGGCTGCGGTTACCCTTGACGCTGCACCACAGACAGGAGCGCCTGCGATGGTGTACTCGACGACGAACCTGGATGCACGAATGACAAAATGTCATTTTTTCGTATGAATCTAGGTTCTGTTTACAGCATCACGATGGTCGCTTCCGTGTTTGGCGACATCGCGTTGAATGCACATTGGAAACGTGTATTCGTCGTCGCCATACTGGCGTATCACCTGGCGTCATGGTATGGGGTGTCATTGGTTACTAGTCTAGGTCACCTCTCGTTCGCATTGACGGCGCTTTGAACACTGGACGTTACATTTCAGATGTGTTACGACCCGTGGCTCTACCCTTCATTCGATCCCTGTGAAACCCTACATTTCAGCAGGATAATGCACGACCGCATATTGCAGGTCCTGTACGGGCCTTTCTGGATACAGAAAATGTTCGACTGCTGCCCTGGCCAGCACATTCTCCAGATATCTCACCAACTGAAAACGTCTGGTCAATGGTGGCCGAGCAACTGGCTCGTCACAATACGCCAGTCACTGCTCTTGATGAACTGTGGTATCGTGTTGAAGCTGCAGGGGCAGCTGTACCTGTACACGCCATCCGAGCTCTGTTTGACTCAATGCCCAGACGTATCAAGGCCGTTATTATGGCCAGAGGTGGTTGTTCTGGGTACTGATTTCTCAGGATTTATGCACCCAAATTGCGTGAAAATGTAATCACATGTCAGTTGTAGTATAACATATTTGTCCAATGACTACCCGTTTATCATCTGCATTTCTTCTGGGTGTAGCAATTTTAATGGCCAGTAGTGTATACATGTGTGTGTGTGTCGGTACTCACCCAGGCTGGAGGTAGGTGGCGTGGTGGTGCTCGAGCGCCATGGCGACCAGGGTGTGGTGGTGCGGCTCCATGGGCTGCTGCTGGCCCAGCCCGGTGCTGCTCGTCACGTCCTCCGCGCCGGGGGTGAGCGGCGGTCCTGAAGATGAAACGAGCTCAGTGTTGGAAACGTCTCTCCCCGACCGGCACCAAACGTCTACTCGACTATGAACATGTGTAAGGTAACATAAAGGTACAGCGAGACTTTCGGGACACACTGCCAAGCATTGAAAGGCTCAAGTCGAATCAAGGTCTCTGGCGATGTTTGGTAGAACCAACCTTAACAAAACGACGAAGGTCATTCAACAATTGAACAGACAAATTAGTCTGGGGAAAAACTATTAGTAGGGCAAGTTTGGCAGTCTTATGGATTTCAAGTTGGCATCACTAGGACGAGCCCTGATCAGCTGATGTATCAACATTGTATTGTTTACAAAGTCAAAAATGCATTTCAAGATGGCGACTCCACTTGAAACGTCCACATTAGTTACTGGTTTTTTACTTGCTGAAGGCGAGAAATCAGTAAATATATATACCGTAGAATGTCTAAACTTTATGGTGAAGGATGTAATCGTGCAAATGTTTACAAGTGGGTAGAGCAAAAAACGGTCGCCACTCAGTAACTGACGAATACCGTTCTGGCCGACCATTTGCAGTTCAAACTCCCTCACTTGAAAGTCGAATTGATGACATAATTCGTGCCGACCGCCGTGTGACTGTGGAAAAGATTGTTGATAAGGTTGAAATTGGTACTGGTACAGTCCGTAACATTATCTGTAACAAGCTGAAGTACCGCAAAACAGTGCAAGATGGGTCCCAAAGGAGCTGACGCGGCTACACGAGGAAACAAGGTTGAGAGTGTGCACAGAGTTAAAGGAACGTTATGAAAGAGAAGGTGAGCACTTCCTCAACAAAATTTTAACTTGTGATGAAACATGGGTTCACTATGATGAGCCAGAATCAAAAAGACAAAGCACAAAGCGGAAGCACACCAACTCACCTGTCAACAAAAAATTCAAAACCCGAGCATCAGCAGGAAAAGTTATCTTGACTGCAATCTGCGATGATGAAGGTCCAGTTTTTTATGATGATATGGAAGAGCAGCGTACAATGAACAGCCAATACTACTCTGATTTGCTTTTAAACTAGGTGAAGCCAGCCACTAGAGAGACGTCGTGGGTCTCAGAGGAGAGGTGTGACTCTCCAGCAAGACAACGCACGCCCTCGTATTGGTCAACTAACCATCGACAACATGGGCTGGGAAGTACTGCCTCACCCCCCTTACGGACAACGAGCACCTGAAAAACTTTGTGGGAAATTGGTTCAAACTTCAAGATAAAAAGTTGTTTGCAGCAGGAATAAAAAAGCTTGTAGCCCGTTGCAACAAGTGCATAATTGTTGAGGGGGGTTATGTTGAAAAGTAGGAAAAGAATTGTTTTGTAAAAATAAACGCTTTTTTCTCCAGACTAATTTGTCTCTTTAATTATTGAATGACACTCGTATATACAAGACAGGTGAAATACTCTCGGGTTTCATGAAGAATGCAATAATTCGAATTCCAATACGTGGCAGGCGCAAACTAGAGTGAACATTAATAAAGGATCAGTTTAATAAGCCGTGGCTGGAAAATGCTGACTCGAATTATCTACAGAAGTATGGAAAACTGGTAGAAGTGGTCCTCGGGGAAGATTGGTTTGGTCTACGGACAGAGTTGGAACATGCTAGGCACCTTCTTATCTTAGAAGACAGGTTAGGGAAAGGCAAACCAACGATTACACAAAAAGATTTGATCCGTTATACATCTATTGTAGGTAGTGTTGTTGTTGTGGTCTTCAGACCAGAGACTGGTTTGATGCACCTCTCCATGCTACTCTATCCTGTGCAAGCTTCTTCATCTCCCAGTACCTACTGCAGCCTACATACTTCTCAATCTGCTTAGTGTATTCATCTCTTGGTCTCCCTCTACGATTTTTATCCTCTAAATTTCCTTCCAGTACTAAATTAGTGATCCCTTGATGTCTCAGAATGTGTCCTACCAACCAATCCCTTCTTTTAGTCAAGTTGTGCCACAAACTCCTCTTCTCCCCAATTCTATTCAGTAGCTCCTCATCAGTTATACAATCTACCCATCTAATCTTCAGCATTCTTGTGTAGCATCACATTTCGAAAGCTGTTATTCTCTTATTGTCAACAGAAAAGACTTCCTTAAATTTCAGTTTATATTCTTCGTTCACAAATCTCTCCTTTTCAGAAACGCTTCTATTGTCATTCCAGTCTGCGTTTTATATCCCCTCTACTTCGGTTATCATCAGTTATTTTGCTGCCCAGAAGCAAACCTCCTCTACTACGTTTAGTGTCTCCTTTCCTAATCCAATTCCTTCAGTATCAACTGCTTCGATTTGACTACATTCCGTTATCCTCGTCTCGTTTTTCTTTATCCTTATCTTATATCCTCTTTTCCAGACACTATGCTTTCCGCTGAACTGCTTATCAAGTCGTTTGGTGTCTCTCACAGAGCCAGAATGTCATTGGGAAACCTGAAAAGTTTTCACTTCTTCTCCCTCAACTTTACTTCCTTTTACAAAATTTCTTCTTCGCTTCTTTACCGCTTGCTCAACGTGCAGATTGGGTAACACTGGGGATGGGCAACAATCCTGCCTCACTCACTTTGCCAGCCGCAGTGCCCGAGCGGTTCTAGGCGCTTCAGTCCGGAACCACGCGACTGCTGTGGTCGCAGGTTCGAATCCTGCCTCGGTATGGATGTGTGTTGTGAGAAGCTTGCACAGGAGAGAGTAGCAGGGAGAGCTGCATCAAACCAGTCTCAGGACTGAAGACCACAACAACAACAACAACATAAGTGGCAGACAAATCTTTAACGTATTAAAGCAAATGAAGCATTGTGGCTCACTGTTCTGTCACTTCGTAAAAGTATTTCCAGAGTAGGTTTGGTACCATAACACAATATCACAGAAGCCTGGCGAAGACAGCGAGAAACTGCCGTACTGACCAGGTGGGTTCAAGTCCTGCACACTGCACTTACACCGTGTACCTTAAGCCACGACACACAGCAACAGGGACATTGTTGTCTCAACAATGCTGTACCAGTTTGTGGCACCTCTGGCGTGAAGCGCCATGTCTTTGGACTCGATGATGTTTGACTTTACTTTTGTCTGTGTCCCTCTGCGCGCTATGTTCGTACAGCCATATTGTATTCGCCTTTTTCAGTTTTTAAATAAATGTTCGTTCGACTGTCGGTGATGTCGAGGTTACCACTGTGGATATTACGGCGTGTCGTTCGGTAATAACACAGTTTTTGCAGTCGAGTGAACACTTATTGAAACACTGAACAAGGCTGCATGTACATAGCGCGCAGAGCGACATACACACAAGCAAAGTCAAAGATCATCAGGTCCAAAGACATTGCGCTTCACGCCAGAGGCGACGCACGTTCTTCTGCCCATGTATTTTTTGCTCGTTTCAGTCGGCATTGTTATTAAAATAGCGCCGATCACTATTCCCATTTTCTACAATAACGCAATAGTACAAATCAAAGCAAATTTTATGAATAAAAATTACTCCTATTTTTTTAAAAAAAAAGGTTAATTTAAAAACGAAAAATGTTAACACTGCTGCTATGACTAATCGATATTTCGGTATTTTTACTCGATTGTTAGTAAAATATAAAAAGCACCTGTTATAACCGAGACCAAAGAAAAATAACGGTTAGGTCGGTATTGGGCTATCATATTTCTTTGACAAAGAAATATGATCAAATATTCGTCAAATTTCTTAGACAAAGATTTTTGACGCAGCGCTAAACAGGGGTATTACACTGTCGTCATATTTTTCGTGAAATTTCAAGATGGCGGATAAAAACTTGTTATTATGCGATGCAGTTGCTGGTACGACAATTGCAATGTGTGTGGATTTGGAGGAAAAGCGGCGGAAAAAAAGGGAAACATACTTGGATGAAGCCCTAGATGTTACGTCGAGAGAGTAAAAGCATTTAGCAAAATTTGTTACGAGAGCTGCAAGTGGAGGAAGTGGAGTCTTAATACATAAATTACTTACGAATGGAGGAGTGTATTTCAGTATTTGGTCACTAAAGTGGCTTCTCATATTACAAAACAGGGTACTATCTTGAGAAATGATGTATGTTCAGAAGATAGGCAAACTTTGTCACTGGGATTTCTCGATGTAGGAGAGAACTACTCTAGATTACAACACAGCACTCGAATATCACGTTGCACATAAACCAAAATAATTCCAGAAATGTGTGAAGCGATTTATAAGGCACTGAATGGGGAGTATGTGAAGGTAAATAAACGTTTATTACACTATATGGGCAACAAGAACTATTTTCAATTTTGAATAATTTAATTAATGGAATTAGTATTCCAACGACTATGTTGTTGTTGTTGTTGTTGTTGTTGTGGTCTTCAGTCCTGAGACTGGTTTGATGCATGCCACTCCATCCTGTGCAAGCTTCTTCATTTCCCAGTACCTACTGCAACCTACATCCTTCTGAACCTGCTTAGTGTATTCATCTCTTGGTCTCCGTCTACGATTTTTACCCTCCACTCTGCCCCCCGATACTAAATTAGTTATCGCTACATGCCTCAGAACCTGTCCTACCAACCTACCAACCGGTCTCTTCTCCCCAATTCTATCCAATACCTCTTCATTAGTTATGTGATCTACCCATCTAATCTTCAGCATTCTTCTGTAGCACCACATTTCGAAAGCTTCTATTCTCTTCTTGTCCAAACTATTTATCGTCCATGTTTCACTTCCATACATGGCTACACTCCATACAAATACTTTCAGAAACGACTTCCTGACACTTAAATCTATACTCGATGTTAACATATTTCTCTTCTTCAGAAACACTTTCCTTGCCATTGCCAGTCTATATTTTATATCCTCTGTACTTCGACCATCATCAGTTATTTTGCTCCCCAAATAGCAAAACTCCTTTACTACTTTAAGTGCCTCATTTCCTAATCTAATTCCCTCAGCATCACCTGACTTAATTCGACTAGATTCCATTATCCTCGTTTTGCTTTTGTTGATGTTCATCTTCTATCCTCCTTTCAAGACTCTCTCCATTCCGTTTAACTGCTCTTCTAGGTCCTTTGCCGTCTATGACAGAATTACAATGTTATCGGCGAACCTCAAAGTTTTTATTTCTTCTCTATGGATTTTAATTCCTACTCCGAATTTTTCTTTTGTTTCCTTTACTGCTTGCTCAATATACAGATTGAATAACATCGGGGAGAGGCTACAATACTGTCTCACTCCCTTCCCAACCACTGCTTCGCTTTCATTCCCCTCGACTCTTATAACTGCCATCTGGTTTCTGTGCAAATTTCTCTGTTGATAACGACGTCCTCTTGTGTAGTCCCCGCCCGGAGATCCGAATGGAATATTTTACACAAGACAGCGCCATCATCATTTAACCATACAGTAAAGCTGTATGCTTTCAGCCGTTCGCAGTACCAGCACAGCAAGGCCGTTTTGGTTATTGTTACAAGGCCAGGTCAGTCAATCATCCAGACTGTTGCCACTGCAACTACTGAAAAGGCTGCTGCCCCTCTTCAGGAACCACACGTTTGTCTGGCCTCTCAACAGATACCCCTCCGTTGTGGTTGCACCTACGGTACGGCTATCTCTATCGCTGAGGCGCGCAAGCCTCCCCACCAACGGCCAGGTCCATGGTTCGTTAATAAAAAGTGCGAAACGGATGAAGCGCAGCGAGATTTGAGTTTCTCCTGGTGTATGCGATTTTCAAACAACTTACAGGAATTCAGCCAGGTAATATTTACAGCGACTGCCGATATTTCGGCACTTCATACCTTGGTACCCAAGGTACGTGTCATTTCCGACGCTGAGGCTTTGTCATCTAAGCTGGTCCATCTTGAAGCTACATTCCGTCAGAATGCCTATAGTGAAAGATAGATTGAACATACATTGCGCTATCGAACAATGGTGTATCGGATGGATGATGGTAATACCGAGTCGACACTTAAGTGTACTGCCCTTTTGCCTAACGTAGGAAGCACTTCCATCAAGATCGGTTGTATTTTACGGAAATACGATGCGAAATGTTTTTTCTGACCTCCATCTAAAATGAGAGTGCTTTTGGGTTCTGTTAAGGATGATGTTGGACTGCGTAAGGCGGGTGTATATCGTATTGCTTGTAGCTGTGGCACGGCATATATTGGTCAAACTATCAGGACCGTGGAGGACCGATGTACTGAGCATGAACGGCACACACGATTACGGCAGCCAAGTAGATCTGCTGTTGCCGAACATTGTTTGGGTACTGGACACCCTATGTTATACAGCAACACCGAGATATTGGCATGCACGTCCAGTCCAGCTATTGGCACAGTGTTATTAAAAAGGCAGTTGAGATTAAATTTGCGAGCGATCTTGTAAACAGGGTGGAGCTTTTTGTTTAAACTCTGTTTGGAATCCTGCGCCCTCTCTTGTCAAGAAACAGAGGGGCAGAGTCAATGCTGCCTCACTTGCTAGTTCGTAGTCTTTCACTACCGATACCTCTGGAATTTAAGGAGATGGGACCTGGATAAACTCAAAGAACCGGAGTTTGTACAGAGTTTCAGGGAGAGCATAACGGAACAATTGACAGGAATGGGGGAAAGAAATACAGTAGAAGAAGAATGGGTAGCTCTGAGGGATGAAGTAGTGAAGGCAGCAGACGATCAAGTAGGTAAAAAGACGAGGCCTAGTAGAAATCCTTGGGTAACAGAAGAGATACTGAATTTAATTGATGAAAGGAGAAAATACAAAAATGTAGTAAGTGAAGCAGGCAAAAAGGAATACAAACGTCTCAAAAATGAGATCGATAGGAAGTGCAAAATGGCTAAGCAGGGATGGCTAGAGGACAAATGTAAGGATGTAGAGGCTTATCTCACTAGGGGTAAGAAAGATACTGCCTACAGGAAAACTAAAGAGACCATTGGAGAAAAGCGAACCACTTCCATCAATATCAAGAGCTCAGATGGAAACCCAGTTCTAAGCAAAGAAGGGAAAGCAGAAAGGTGGAAGGAGTATATAGAGGGTCTATACAGGGGCGACGTTCTTGAGGACAATATTATAGAAATGGATGAGGAGGCAGATGAAGATGAAATGGGAGATACGATACTGCGTGAAGAGTTTGACAGAGCACTGAAAGACCTGAGTCCAAACAAGGCCCCGGGAGTAGACAACATTCCATTAGAACTACTGACAGCCTTGGGAGAGCCAGTCCTGTCAAAACTCTACCATCTGGTGAGCAAGATGTATGAGACAGGCGAAATTCCCTCAGACTTCAAGAAGATTTTAATAATTCCAATCCCAAAGAAAGCAGGTGTTGACAGATGTGAAAATTACCGAACAATCAGTTTAATAAGTCAAAGCTGCAAAATACTAACGCGAATTCTTTACAGACGAATGGAAAAACTGGTAGAAGCCGATCTCGGGGAAGATCAGTTTGGATTCCGTAGAAATGTTGGAACACGTGGGGCAATACTGACCCTACGATTTATCTTAGAAGAAAGATTAAGTAAAGCCAAACCTACGTTTCTAGCTTTTGTAGACTTAGAGAAAGCTTTTGACAATGTTGACTGGAATACTCTCATTCAAATTCTGAAGCTGGCAGGGGTAAAATACAGGGAGCGAAAGGCTATTGACAATTTGTACAGAAAGCAGATGGCAGTTATAAGAGTCGAGGGACATGAAAGGGAAGCAGTGGTTGAGAAGGGAGTGAGACAGAGTTGTAGCCTCTCCCAGATGCTATTAAAAAAAATGGTTCAAATGGCTCTGAGCACTATGGGACTTAACATCTAAGGTCATCAGTCCCCTAGAACATAGAACTACTTAAACCTAACAGGTTAGTTAGACATCACACACATCCATGCCCAAGGCACGATTCGAACCTGCGACCGTAGCGCTATTCAATCTCTATATTGGGCAAGCAGTAAAGGGAACAAAAGAAAGATTCGGAGTAGGTATTAAAATCCATGGAGAAGAAATAAAAGCTTTGAGGGACACCGATGACGTTGTAATTCTGTCAGAGACAGCAAATGTCTTGGAAGAGCAGTTGAACGGAATGGACAGTGTCTTGGAAGGAGGGTATAAGGTGAACATTAACAAAAGAAAAACGAGGATAATGGAATGTAGTCGAATTAAGTCGGGTGATGCTGAGGGAATTAGATTAGGAAATGAGACACTTAAAGTAGTAAAGGAGTTTTGCTATTTGAGGAGCAAAATAACTGATGATTGTCGAAGTAGAGAGGATATAAAATGTAGACTGGCAATGGCAAGGAAAGCGTATCTGAAGAAGAGAAATTTGTTAACATCGAGTATAGATTTTAGTGCCAGGAAGTCGTTTCTGAAAGTATTTGTATGGAGTGTAGCCATGTATGGAAGTGAAACATGGACGATAAATAGTTTGGAGAAGAAGAGAATAGAAGCTTTCGAAATGTGGTGCTACAGAAGAATGCTGAAGATTAGATGGGTAGATCACATAACTAATGAGGAGGTATTGAACAGAATTGGAGAGGAGTTTGTGGCACAACTTGACTAGAAGAAAGGATCGGTTGGTAGGACATGTTCTGAGGCATGAAGGCATGAAGGGATCACCAATTTAGGGCAGCGTGGAGGGTAATAATCGTAGAGGGAGACCAAGAGATGAATACAGTACGCAGATTCAGAAGGATGTAGGTTGCAGTAGGTGCTGGGAGATGAAGAAGCTTGCAAAGGATAGAGTAGCATGGAGAGCTGCATCAAACTAGTCTCAGGACTGAAGACCACAACAACAACCTCTGGCTTTGGTCATCTTTGGTGGCCCTAGTGTTCAATGTGTGTGTCTTATCTTCCCTGCCTGTACATCACCTGTCCGTTGCAGTTTGTGCCTTGAAAGTGGCGGGGTGTCCTTCCGCCGAGATACCGGCGGTCGCTGTGAATATTACTGGCTGAATTCCCGTATGTTGTTTGAAAGGTGGAGTGCTTTTTAACTTGTGGCATCCAGAGTTCAAAAAGAGACAACGTAGGACGGAAAGCTGAGAAGGAATATTTTACTTTAGAATGTGACCACATCCTCTTTTCCGGCTTGCTGGAAAGCTGCCTGGATGTTTCCAGGTGTAGAGGTGGATGGCTGTATCTGTGATTGTGGACATGAAATTGCCTGCAGTATATCCCACCTGCCCATCAACGCACAATTAATAGCGTGTACAGTGCCCATTGCTCACCCCCACCCTAGTCGAGGCAAGTTTATGTAAAAAAAAAAAAGAATCGATGGAACAAACCACCTTTGAAGCCATGTTCACAAGCACGCTACAGAGACATCAAATAGCTGTAGCGACGCCAGACATCGAAGCGGTTACATTTCACACTGCAGTGCACAGAAAATGAACGACTTTTATGATCAAATTTACGGCGAGGACCTAGATTTGATCATATTTATTTGACAAAGTACTCTATTACACCATTAAATTTCTTTGACACAAGTATTTGGCGTATCAACTTTGACAAAGAAACATGATAGTATGAAGATGGTATCTGTTCTTTTGGACATGTCCGAAAGAACAGATACCATCGATGACCATACAGCTCTCTTAGAATGAAATGATAATGAAATCAAGATCCTAAGCTGCTCAGATGGTTCAAATGGCTCTGAGCACTGGGACTTAACTTCTGAGGTATCAGTCCCCTAGAACTTAGAACTAATTAAACCTAACTAACCTAAGGACATCACACACACATCCATGCCCGAGGCAGGATCCGAACCTGCGACCGTAACGGTCTCGCGGTTCGAGACTGTAGCGCCTAGAACCGCTCGGCCACCCTGGCCGGCCCTAAGGTGTCGACAGGCTTTTATATACCGGGTGCTCAAAAAGTCACTAAAAATTTGAAAACTCAATAAATCACGGAATAATGTATATAGAGAGGTACAAATTGACACACATGCTTGGAATGACATGGGGTTTTATTAGAACAAAAAAAAATACAAAAGTTCAAAAAATGTCCGACAGATGGCGCTTCGTGTGATCAGAATGGCAATAATTAGCATAACAAAGTAAGACAAAGCAAAGATGATGTTCTTTACAGGTAATGCTCAATATGTCCACCATCATTCCTCAACAATAGCTGTAGTCGAGGAATAATGTTGTGAATAGCACTGTAAAGCATGTCCGGAGCTATGGTGAGGCATTGGCGTCGGATGTTGTCTTTCAGCATCCCTAGAGATGTCGGTCGATCACGATACACTTGCTACTTCAGGTAACCCCAAAGCCAATAATCGCACGGACTGGTAACCTGGGAGGCCAAGCGTGACGAAAGTGGCGGCTGAGCACACGATCATCACCAAAGGACTCGAGCAAGAGATCTTTCACGCGTCTAGCAATACTTTTTTTTGTTATAATAAAACCCCATGTCATTCCAAGCATGTGTGTCAATTTTTACCTCTCTATCTACATTATTCTGTGGTTTATTAAGTTTTCAAATTTATACTGACTTTTTGATCACCCGGTATATCAACGGGGACAGATGAAAATGTGTGCCCCGACTGGAACTCGAACCCGGGATCTCCTGCTTACACGGCAGACGCTCTATCCATCCTAAGTTGGGAATGTGGGTCTCAGGGGTAGCGTGCAAGGGATAAATCCCTGCAGTCGCACTATTCTCTGTGCCCTCAGTGGCCTTGTGCATGGATGTGTGTGATGTCCTTAGGTTAGTTAGGTTTAAGTAGTTCTAAGTTCTAGGGGACTGATGACCACAGATGTTAAGTCCCATAGTGCTCAGAGCCATTTGAACCATTTGAACCCTCGGTGGCTCAGATGGATAGAGCGTCTGCCATGTAAGCAGAAGATCTCGGGTTCGAGTCCCGGCCGGGGCACACAATTTCAACTGTCCTCCTTGATGTACATCAACGCCTTGATTTCATTGTCGTTTCAAATATGGTAGTGTAATACTGGCCTTGCTCAGAACTAAAACACCGGTAGCGGTTTTAACCTGTCGGTTTTCCTATCCCTACTGTGGACTGGTGTCACACTATTCAGAGTTTCATAACTAAATGGCAATACAACTTTGAACATGGCTGACGATATGCTCTTCATGTACACTCCTGGAAATGGAAAAAAGAACACATTGACACCGGTGTGTCAGACCCACCATACTTGCTCCGGACACTGCGAGAGGGCTGTACAAGCAATGATCACACGCACGGCACAGCGGACACACCAGGAACCGTGGTGTTGGCCGTCGAATGGCGCTAGCTGCGCAGCATTTGTGCACCGCCGCCGTCAGTGTCAGCGAGTTTGCCGTGGCATACGGAGCTCCATCGCAGTCTTTAACACTGGTAGCATGCCGCGACAGCGTGGACGTGAACCGTATGTGCAGTTGACGGACTTTGAGCGAGGGCGTATAGTGGGCATGCGGGAGGCCGGGTGGACGTACGGCCGAATTGCTCAAAACGTGGGGCGTGAGGTCTCCACAGTACATCGATGTTGTCGCCAGTGGTCGGTGGAAGGTGCACGTGCCCGTCGACCTGGGACCGGACCGCAGCGACGCACGGATGCACGCCAAAACCGTAGGATTCTACGCAGTGCCGTAGGGGACCGCACTGCCACTTCCCAGCAAATTAGGGACACTGTTGCTCCTGGGGTATCGGCGAGGACCATTCGCAACCGTCTCCATGAAGCTGGGCTACGGTCTGGGGCATCAAGGGATCACCAATTTAGTATTGGAGGGCAGCTTGGAGGGTAAAAATCGTAGAGGGAGACCAAGAGATGAATAAAATAAGCAGATTCAGAAGGATGTAGGTTGCAGTAGGTACTGGGAGCTGAAGAAGCTTGCACAGGATAGAGTAGCATGGAGAGCTGCATCAAACCAGTCTCAGGACAGAAGACCACAACAATAACAACATCGAGGTGAAACATAAACAAAAATGACTGTATGTGAGTCAAAATGAACTGCAAACATCGATTTATCTGCGAAAGGTAATAACACTAACCATAGAAATATACAATATAGATCGATAGATGCAGAAAAGACATTATTTTTATTGTATGAGATTATAATGTGTAAGTAATTAAAAGAAGTATTATTATTTTTGTAAGAGTGTAAAACACAATGCCATGCTCATTCTTCTGTCCAGTCTGTTTTGTTCTGTTCGTTCTGGTGTTAGCTGGAATAAGGTACGCAAGCTATTGTGCTGCGCTAGCATTTGTTTCTGTCGTAACGTAATTGCAAATATTTAATGGTGTAAACTGTGTCCTAGTACGAATAGATTAGTATAAAGTGATCTCCGTGTGTCATTTCAAGAGCCTACGCCACATTTATCTTATCAAAAGAATATTTAATGAAAATTATTTAGCATGTTTCCAGTTGCTGCGGAGCGCGTAATAGTGATCTCTGACTGTTAACAATTAGCCGCCATTACACGGTACATTAAAAAATATTTTTTCACAGCACAATGTCTGATAGCCGGAGCGGAAGAAGTTATGTAAAAATATTCAGTGGGATTAATTGAAGGAATCCAGTGAAATAATTTTATTAAAACTTGTCTATTTTCTGTGGTAGTAGTGAAATGAAATGAAATGTCGTGTGGCTAAGGCCCCCCGTCGGGTAGTCCGTTCGCCTGGTGCAGGTCTGTCGAGTTGACGCCGCTTCGGCGACCTGCGCGTCGATGGGGATGAAATGATGATGATTAGGACAACACAACACCCAGTCCCTGAGCGGAGAAAATCCCCGACTCAGCCGGGAATCGAACCCGGGACCTTAGGATTGACATTCCGTCACGCTGACACTAAGCTATCCTCCCCTACAGCCCGTCCTTCCGCTCGCCATTTGTGCCTTCTTCGGCTAGCTTCTGTGCTGTGTTTGTTCCATAAGAGATAGTTGACCAACGAAGTAAATGTGTACAAGTGAACAAAATCCCTTCTTTTGGAGTTGTGGAAAGAAAATAGGTCCGCTACATTCTTCCATCATTGTGCGGGAGCGATTTTTATAGGAGGGCCAGGCGTACTTCCGCCCGCTGGCGTCTCAGGTTTGCGTCAGCAACCTATTAGTGCTGCTACACGAGGGCAAAGGGTAAACGAAATAGCCACCTTGTTGGCGCAAAAGGAATGAGAAACTTAATAGAGAATTTCATTAAAAAAAATTAATCCTGAGACCGTAGAAAATATCGTTTAATCGTTCTTCAGCTCTGTCGGTAGGACAAAGTTCGGTTCAAGCTACCGGGGCCGGACTGTGGTAGTAATAATTTCAGATCAGTGAACTGGAGCTGAGTAATACTATGCTATTGCATTTACACTAATTTGTAGGGAGCCTGGCGCTCGATAAAACCCGATATAGTACGTAATTGGCAACCTACGAAATTCATTATTTCGCTTATTATATCTATTTTGTATTTTTTTGAAAGCTAAACGTAAAAACTAACTTCACTAAAAATCAGTAACAGATCACGATAAATCAAAGGACAAACAAATTTACTAAGAGAGTGTTTCCTGTAAAATATATTAGTTACACATTTTTTAAAGAGATATAATAAATGGTTAGGTATTCATCCCGAGAAAAAGCCGAGATGGTGTCTGCGTATGGCCGAGCAGATGGGAACGGCCGAGAGGCAGCACGGCTATCCCAGAACATGTACCCTCACAGACGCCGACCACATCACACGACATTTCGAGCCCTTTTTGAGAGCATGTGTGATCGTGGGTCCTTTCAAGAGAGACGAAGGTGCAGGGAGGCGGCGGACTATGCGTACACCAGATCTCGGGTCCGGGTTTTGCCTCTCGAAGGGTTGCAGTTCCGTGGCCGCACAAACACCATCTCGGCTTGTTCCCAACGCCAATACCGGACCATTCCGCTGCTTACAGTACGATGCGTAGGTCACACAGCCTGCAACACTGTCTACACATACATCTACATCCGTACTCCGAAAGCCACCTGACGGTGTGTGGCGGAGGGTACATTGGGTACCTCCATCGGTTCTCCCTTCTATTCCAGTCTCGTATTGTTCGTGGAAGGAAAGATTGTCGGTATGCCTCTGTGTGGGCTCTAATCTCTCTGATTTTATCCTCACGGTCTCTTCGCGAGATATACGTAGCAGGGAGCAATATACTGCTAGACTCCTCGGTGAAGGTATGTTCTCGACACTTCAACAAAAGCCCGTACCGAGCTACTGAGCGTCTCTCCTGCAGAGTCTTCCACTGGAGATTATCTATCATCTCCGTAACGCTTTCGCAATTACTAAATGATCCTGTAACGAAGCGCGCTGCTCTCCGTTGCATCTTCTCCATCTCTTCTATCGACCCTATCTGGTACGGATCCCACACTGCTGAGCAGTATTCGAGCAGTGACCAAACAAGCGTACTGTAACCTACTTCCTTTGTTTTCGGATTGCATTTCCTTAGGATTCTTCCAATGAATCTCAGTCTGGCATCTGCTTTACCAACGATCAACTTTATACGATCATTCCATTTTAAATCACTCCTAATGCGTACTCCCAGATAATTTATGAAATTAAGTGCTTCCAGTTACTGACCTGCTATATTGTAGCTAAATGATAAGGGATCTTTCAAATGGCTCTGAGCACTATGCGACTCAACTGCTTAGGTTCAAAATGGTTCAAATGGCTCTGAGCACTATGGGACTCAACTGCTGTGGTCATAAGTCCCCTAGAACTTAGAACTACTTAAACCTAACTAACCTAAGGACGGCACACAACACCCAGCCATCACGAGGCAGAGAAAATCCCTGACCCCGGCGGGAATCGAACCCGGGAACCCGGGTGTGGGAAGCGAGAACGCTACCGCACGACCACGAGATGCGGGCTAACTGCTTAGGTCATCAGTCACCTACAACTTAGAACTAATTAAACCTAACTAACCTAAGGACATCACACACATCCATGACCGAGGCAGGATTCGAATCTGCGACCGTAGCGGTCGCTCGGTTCCAGACTGTAGCGCCTAGAACCGCACGGCCACTCCGGCCGGCAGGGATCTTTCTTTCTATGTACTCGCAGTACATTACACTTATCTACATTGAGATTCAATTGCCATTCCCTGCGCCGTGCGTCAATTCGCTGCAGATCCTCCTGCATTTCAGTACAATTTTCCATTGTTACAACCTCTCGATATACCACAGCATCATCCGCAAAAAGCCTCGGTGAACTTCCGATGTTGTCCACAAGATCATTTACAAATATTGTGAATAGCAACGGTCCTACGACACTCCTCTGCGGCACACCTGAAATCACTCTTACTTCGTAAGACTTCTCTCCATTGAGAATGACATGCTGCGTTCTGTTATCTAGGAACTCTTCAATCCAATCATACAATTGGTCTGATAGTCCATATGCTCTTACTTTGTTCATTAAACGACTGTGGGGAACTGTATCGAACGCCTAGCGGAAGAAACACGGCATCTACCTGGGAACCCGTGTCTATGGCCCTCTGAGTCTCGTGGACGACTAGCGCGAGATGGGTTTCACACGATCGTCTTTTTCGAAACCCGTGCTGACTCCTACAGAGTAGATTTCTTGTCTCCAGAAAAGTCATTATACGCGAATATAATACGTGTTCCAAAATTCAACAACTGATCGACGTTAGAGATATAGGTCTATAGTTCTGCACATCTGTTCGACGTCTCTTCTTGAAAACGGGGATGACCTGTGCCCTTTTCCAATCCTTTGGAACGCTACGCTCTTCTAGAGACCTACGGTACACCGCTGCAAGAAGGGGGGCAAGTTCCTTCGCGTACTCTGTGTAAAATCGAACTGGTATCCCATCAGATCCAGCGGCCTCTCCTCTTTCGAGCGAATTTAATTGTTTCTCTATCCCTCTGTCGTCTATTTCGATACCTACCACTTTGTCATCTGTGCGACAATCTAGAGAGGGAACTACAGTGCAGTCTTCCTCTGTGAAAGAGCTTTGGAAAAAGACATTTAGTATTTCGGCCTTTAGTCTGTCATCCTCTGTTCCAGTACCATTTTGCTCACCGAGTGTCTGGACATTTTGTTTTGATCCACCTACCGCTGTGTCCGTGTGTGTAACTTTTTGAGGTTTGCTGTAACGACCTTTCCCTATTATTAAACTAAAATATGTCATATACTTCATGTATTTAAAAAAAATAGGCACAGAGAAACACACGCGTATTCAGATGCAACGTTATCTAAAAATTTCAAAGCATTCGGTCAAAAACTTTCGGCGATTTGCGATTAGGAACATTTACAGTACTATACAAGTACAAACTTAGATGTTCGTTTCTTCGAAATTTTAAGACTCCGAAATTTCTTCAGCACTGCTTTGAAATTTTGACACAGCACTACATTTGAATACTCGCGTGTTTTTATATACCAACTGGAGCAGCATCTGGCACATATGTAATAAAAAGGAAAACGTTATAAAAATATAAGTGTTGGTTTGTTCAAAAACGTTAATCTCCGAAAGTTCTTGACCGATGGCTTTGAAATTTTGACACAACGTTGAATTCTAATACGGGCGCGTTTTTACATACCTACTTCTTTAATATATCTACATTTTCAACAGATATAATATATAAATATACATTGTTGTTGTTGTTGTTGTGGTCTTCAGTCCTGAGACTGGTTTTATGCAGCTCTCCATGCTACTCTATCCTGTGCAAGCTTCTTCATCTCCCAGTACCTACTGCAACCTACATCCTTCTGAATCTGTTTAGTGTATTCATCTCTTGGTCTCCCTCTACGATTTTTACCCTCCACGCTGCCCTCCAATGCTAAATTGGTGATCCCTTGATGTCTCAGAATGTGTCCTACCAACCGATCCCTTCTTCTAGTCAAGTTGTGCCACAAACTCCTCTTCTCCCCAATTCTATTCAATACCTCCTCATCAGTTATGTGATCTACCCATCTAATCTTCAGCATTCTTCTGTAGCACCACATTTCGAAAGCCTTTATTCTCTTCTTGTCCAAACTGTTTGTCGTCCACGTTTCACTTCCATATATGGCTACACTCCAAACAAATACTTTCAGAAACGACTTCCTGACACTTAAATCTATACTCGATGTTAACAAATTTCTCTTCTTGAGGAACGCTTTCCTTGCCATTGCCAGTCTACATTTTATATCCTCTCTACTTCGCCCATCATCAGTTATTTTGCTCCCCAAATAGCAAAACTCAATTACTACTTCAAGCGTCTCATTTCCTAATCCAATTTCCGCAGCGTCACACGCTTTAATTCGACTACATTCCATTATCCTCGTTTTGCTTTTGTTGATGTTCATCTTATATCCTCCTTTCAAGACACTGTCCATTTCGTTCAGTTGCTCTTCCAGGTCGTTTGCTGTCTCTGACAAAATTACAATGTCATCGGCGAACCTCAAAGTTCTTCTCCATGGATTTTAATTCCTACTCCTAATTTTTGTTTTGTTTCCTTTACTGCTTTCGCTCCCTGTATTTTATCCCTGCCACCTTTAGAATTTGAAAGAGAGTATTCCAGTCAACAGTGTCATACGATTTCTCTAAGTCTACAAATGCTAGAAATGTAGGTTTGCCTTTCCTTAATCTATTTTCTAAGACAAATCGTAGGGTCAGAATTGCCTCACGTGTTCCAAAATTTCTACGGAATTCAACCTGATCTTCCCCGAGGTCGGCTTCTACCAGTTTTTCCATTCGTCTGTAATGAATTCGCGTTAGTATTTTGCAGCTGTAACTTATTAAACTGATGGTTCGGTAATTTTCACATCTGTGGACACCTGCTTTCTTTGGGATTACTACTACAGAATCTGAACTTACAATAGCAATAAACAAAGCTCATGGTGAGAGAGAGAAGGGTGGAAGGGGAGATGGACAGAGCAGGGGTGGAAGTGGACAGAGAAAATGGCAAGGAGAAGATTGACAGACAGAGGGGCAAAGGAGATGCAGAGTGGGGGGGGGGGGGGGGGGAGGAGGTGAAGAAGAGAAAGCGGAGGAATGGAGGAGATTGACAAAGAAAGTGAGAGGGAAAAATGGACAGAGTCCGGCGAAGGGTGGAGATTAGGACGTATATACTGGGTGTTCAAAAAGTCAGTATAAATTTTAAAACTGAATAAGTCACGGAATAATGTAGATAGAGAGGTACAAATTGACACACATGCATGGAATGACATGGGGTTTTATTAGAACCAAAAAAATACAAAAGTTCAAAAAATGTCCGACAGATGGCGCTTCATCTGATCAGAATAGCAATAATTAGCATAACAAAGTAAGACAAAGCAAAGATGATGTGCTTTACAGGAAATGCTCAATATGTCTACCATCATTCCTCAACAATAGCTGTAGTCGAGGAATAATGTTGTGAACAGCACTGTAAAGCATGTCCGGAGTTATGGTGAGGCATTGGCATCGGATGTTGTCTTTCAGCATCCCTAGAGATGTCGGTCGATCACGATACACTTGTGACTTCAGATAACCCCAAAGCCAGGTCTGGGGACCTGGGAGGCCGAGCATGGCGAAAGTGGGGGCTGAGCACACGATCATCACCAAACGACACGCGCAAGAGATCTTTAACGCGTCTAGCAATATGGGGTGGTTTTTTTTTTTTTTGGTTCTATAAAACCCCATGTCATTCCAAGCATGTGTGTCAATTTTTACCTGTCTATCTACTTTATTAAGTTTTCAAATTTATACTGAGTTTTTGATCATCCGGTACAACTCCCATGCATGTTAGATACGTGTGCTTTCTCTTTTCTTTCCAATTAAGCAGACCGAGCCACAGCGATTTGTAACCGGGTACAGCTATTTTCTACTATTAACAAAAAATATCACCTTCTTCCAAACCTATGTCTACTACTGTTATTACCCTACAACTCTAAGGGATCTTTTTTGCGCTCTCTGTTACAGTATCTACCTACTACATTTTTTAAAAAAACCTTGATTTTCGCCAGTTTGTAGGGAGTCGCCGTGTGGTAGCGGACTCACCAGTGTTGCCAACATCAGAGTCGGCGGCCAGCAGCTCCGTCTTGACCAGGTACAGCTGGTGCTGTGGTCCCGCGCCGCTGCCGTCCGACTGCCGGTTGAACTGCCCTGAAGATGCGTTGCCTGCCGAAACGACACATCCAAATGTCAGTCGCACTGCGTGTGTGTCTCATGTTTGATGATACAGAGCACACACAGTTACTACAAGTCAGACATTCTAGACAAGCGGTTCTCATCCTTTATTCTTTTTTTTTTTTTATTTTACACGTCTAGTTCCGTAGGACCAAATTGAGGCTCACATCTCCAAAGTCATCGAACGTGTCAGTACATGAAATTACAACATAAAAGTAATAACAGATAAAATACAATGTTTATGAACCAAAAAACGCATGACATAAGTTTATGGAAACACAATCAACAATGTACCATAGGAATCAGCTCAATTTTTAAAGGAACTTCTCGAGATAATAGGAGTGATCCATGAGGAAACTCTTTTGTTAGATTTGAAACCGCGTGGATTACTGCTAAGATTTTTGAATTCTAGTGATAGCTTACTGAAAATGGATGAGCAGTATACTGCACACCTTTCTGCACACGAATCAAGAATGTGCGATTCCAAATATATATATATATATATATATATATATAGAGAGAGAGAGAGAGAGAGAGAGAGAGAGAGAGTTCCATTGATCAGGCCAAATATCTCACGAAATAAGGGTCAAACGTAAAAACTACAAAGACCGAAACTTGTCTAGCTTGAAGGCGGAAACCAGATGGCGCTATTGTTAGCCCGCTAGATGACGCTGCCATAGGTCAAACGGATATCAACTGCGTTTTTTCTAAATGCTTCAAATGGCTCTGAGCACTATGTGACTTAACATCTGAGGTCATCAGTCCCCTAGACTTAGAACTACTTAAACCTAACTAACCTAAGGACATCACACACAGCCATGCCCGAGGCAGGATTCGAACCTGCGACCGTAGCATCAGCCCGGTTCCGGACTGAAGCGCCTAGAACCGCTTGGCCACATCGGCCGGCTTTTTTAAAATAGAAACCCCCATTTTTTATTACATATTCGTGTAGAATGAATTCGTGTAGTCTGAATTCGTGTGTATGAATGTTTTAGTTGGACCACTTTTTTCACTTTGTGATAGACGGCGCTGCAATAGTCACAAACATATGGCTCACAATTTTAGACGAGCAGTTGGTAACAGGTAGGTGTTTTAAATTAAAAAACAGAACGTAGGTACGTTTGAACATTTTATTTGGGTTGTTCCAATGTGATACGTGTACCTTTGTGAACTTATCATATCTGAGAACGCATGCTGTTACAGCGTGATTACCTGTAAATACCACATTAATGCAATAATTGCTCAAAATGATGTGTCCGTTAACCTCAACGCGTTTGGCAATACGTGTAACGACATTTCTCTCAACAGCGAGTAGTTCGCCTTCCGTAATGTTCGCACATACATTGACAATGCGCTGACGCATGTTGTCAGGCGTTGTCGGTGGATCACGATAGCAAATATCCTTCAACTTTCCCCACAGAAAGAAATCCGGGGACGTCAGATCCGGTGAACGTGCGGGCCACGGTATGGTGCTTCGACGACCAATCCACCTGTCATGAAATACGCTATTCAATACCGCTTCAACTGCACGCAAGCTATGTGCCGGACATCCATCATGTTGGAAGTACATCGCCATTCTGTCATGCAGTGAAACACCTTGTAGTAACATCGGTAGAACATTACGTAGGAAATCAGCATACATTGCACCATTTAGATTGCCACTGATAAAATGGGGGCCAGTTATCCTTCCTCCCATAATGCCGCACCGTACATTAACCCGCCAAGGTTGCTGATGTTCCACTTGTCGCAGCCATCGTGGATTTTCCGTTGCCCAATAGTGCGTATTATGCCGGTCTACGTTACCGCTGTTGGTGAATGACGCTCCGTCGCTAAATAGAACGCGTGCAAAAAATCTGTCATCGTCCCGTAATTTCTCTTTTTGCCCAGTGGCAGAACTGTACACGACGTTCAAAGTCGTCGCCATGCAATTCCTGGTGCATAGAAACACAGTACGGGTGCAATCGATGTTGATGTCGCATTCTCAACACCGACATTTTTGAGATTCCCGATTCTAGCGCAATTTGTCTGCTACTGATGTGCGGATTAGTCGCGACAGCAGCTAAAACACCTACTTGGGCATCATCATTTGTTGCAGGTCGTGGCTGATGTCTCACATGTGGTTGAACACTTCCTGTTTCCTTAAATAACGTAACTATCCGGCGAACGGTCCGGACACTTGGATGATGTCGTCCAGGATACCGAGCAGCATACATAGCACACTCCTGTCGGGCGTTTTGATCACAATAGCCATACATCAACACGATATCGACCTCTTCCGCAATTGGTAAACGGTCCATTTTAACACAGGTAATGTACCACGAAGCAAATACCGTCCGCACTGGCGGAATGTTACGTGATACCACATACTTATACGTTTGTGACTATTACAGCGCCATCACAAAACCAAAAAAGTGGTGCAACTAAAACATTCATATTTCTTTAGGTACTACACGAATATGTAATAAAAATGGGGGTTCCTATTTTAAAAGAACGCAGTTGATATCCGTTTGACCTATGGCAGCGTCATCTAGCGGGCCAACCATAGCGCCATCTGGTTTCCCCCTTCAAGCTAGACGAGTTTCATTCTTTGTAGTTTTTTCGTTTGATGCTTATTTCGTGAGATATTTGGCCAAATCGCTTGTTCCTGAGCCAAAAATATCCTTTGAGAATGGGAAGAGTTACCAGAAAATATAATATAATACGACATAAGCGAATGAAAATAAGCAAAGCCGACTACTTTTCATATCGAACTATCCCATACTTCAGATAGCGTTCGAATAGTAAAAAAGGGAAAATTAAGTCTTTCAACACGATCCTGAACGTGGCCTTTCACGACAGTTTACTATCTGAACACCTAGAAATTTGAACTGTTCATTTTCACTAATCATTTGCTCATTCTGTGAAATTAAAACGTCAGGTTTTGTTGTATTGTGTCTTCCAAACTGTGAAAACTGAGTCTTACTGTGATTTAGCGTCTGTTTGTTTTCTACAAGCCATGAACTGAGGTCATGTACTGCACTATTTGAAACAGCCAATGTTGCACACAACATCCTTTACTAGCAAGCTAGTGTCACTAGCAAACAGAAATGTTTTAGAGTTACCCGTAATACTAGCGCGCACATTATTTATATGACCATAAGCCATGTGTGCAATCAGAGATTAGCTAGTGCCCCTGTCTTCCCCCTCCTACGCCCTCCTGTCATCTGTTGCCCCCCCCCCCTCCCACATATTATCACCTCGATCAGTACCTAACTAAACTGTGGAATGAAAGATTTTTGTTGGAACACTTTCTTAAAACGATGACTCAAAAAATCCAATTTTTTTTCATTGCATAAATCGTTAGCTTAACTGTCCAATAATACGCTGTAAAAATTTCAAAGCGAAATTCGCAGTCGTTTAGATTTTATGAGCATAGACTCGAGAGCACCCGGACGTACAGAACCAAATTCTTTCAATATACACTACTGGCCATTAAAATTGCTACACCAAGAAGAAATGCAGATGATAAACGGCTATTCATTGGACAAATACATTATACTAGAACTGACATGTGATTACATTTTCACGCAATTTGGGTGCATAGATCCTGAGAAATCAGTACCCAAAACAACCACCTCTGGCCGTATTAACGGCCTCGATACGCCTGGGCATTGAGTCAAACAGAGCTCGGATGGCGAGTACAGGTACAGCTGCCCAGGCAGCTTCAACACGATACCACAGTTCATCGAGAGTAGTGACTGGCGTATTGTGAAGAGCCAGTTGCTCGGCCACCATTGACCAGACGTTTTCAATTGGTGAGAGATCTGGAGAATGTGCTGGCCAGGGCAGCAGTCGAGCATTTTCTGTATCCAGAAAGGCCCGTACAGGACCTGCAACATGCGGTCGTGCATTATCCTGCTGAAATGTAGGGTTTCGCACGGATCGAATGAAGGGTAGAGCCACGGGTCGTAACACGTCCGAAATGTAACGTCCACTTTTCACAGTGTCGTCAGTGCGAACGAGATGTGACCGAGACGTGTAAGCAATGGTACCCCATACCATCACGCCGGGTGATACGCCAGTATGGCGATGACGAATACACACTTCCAATGTGCGTTCATCGCGATGTCGCCAAACACGGCTGCGACCATCACGATGCTGTAAACAGAACCTGGATTCATCCGAAAAAATGACGTTTTGTCATTCGTGCACCCAGGTTCGTCGTCGAGTACACCATCGCAGGCGCTCCTGTCTGTGATGCAGCGTCAAGGGTAACCGCAGCCACGGTCTCCGAGCTGATAGTCCGTGCTGATGCAAACGTCGTCGAACTGTTCGTGCAGACGGTTGTTGTCTTGGAAACGTCCTCATCTGTTGACTCAGGGATCGAGACGTGGCTGCACGATCCGTTACAGCCGTGCGGATAAGATGCCTGTCATCTCGACTGCTAGTGATGCGAGGCCGTTGGGATCCAGCACGGCGTTCCGTATTACCCTCCTGAACCCACCGATTCCATATTCTGCTAATAGCCATTGGATGTCGACCGACGCGAGCAGCAATGTCGCGATACGATAAACCGCAATCGCGATAGGCTACAATCCGACCTTTATCAAAGTCGGAAAAGGTGATGGTACGCATTTCTCCTCCTTACACGAGTCATCACAACAACGTTTCACCAGGCAACGCCGGTGAGCTGCTGTTTGTGTATGAGAAATCGCTTGGAAACTTTCCTCATGTCAGCACGTTGTAGGTTTCGCCACCGGCGCCAACCTTGTGTGAATGCTCTGAAAAGCTAATCATTTGCATATCACAGCACCTTCTTCCTGTCGGTTAAATTTCGCGTCTGTAGCACGTCATCTTCGTAGTGTAGCAGTTTTAATCGCCTGTAGTGTAGTTTCTTAAATAATATTTTAGGGCTGAAACCAGCAATTTATTAAGTTTCCTTTAATTTACGCCTATGGTCACAAACTTTTAGTTAACAGATTACCGGTTTCGGTCTTTAATGACTATCATCAGATCTGTTCCATAAAAACAAAGTCCTAATGTACTGCAGCCATAGTGGTATAGTCAAATGTTAAATGCGGAATCACCACCAGCATCGTCAAATACATATAAATGGCATCATATGCACGAGTCGTGTAGTCGGTAGCACTATTGTTTAAAACAAGCTGCCGTGCAGCAGCCACACGATGTTTGTGTCCTAAGTTCACCAGATGTCGCTACTGTCGGCGTATACTAGTTTACAATGTCAACACTGTTTCTTAACTGTTCCTCTTTTTAACAATATTACTTTTGTCGTGTTGTTTTTTTTTATTGCTTTTTATTACCGTAATGCCTTTTATACGTTATAAGCTTATTACAGACTTCGACTATTATATCCTCCTTTAATTTCACTGTTTCAAGTATTTATTGAAACGTAGTGTATGCCGACACTAACGACATCTGGTGAACTTAGGACACAAACATCGTGTGGCTGCTGCACGGCAGCTTGTTTTAAACAATAGTGCTACTGACTACACGACTCGTGCATATGATGCCATTTATATGTATTTGACGATGCTGGTGTTCATTCCGCATTTAACATTTGACGATACCACTATGGCTGCAGTACATTAGGACTTTGTTTTTATGGAACAGATCTGATGATAGTCATTAAAGACCGAAACCGGTAATCTGTTAACTAAAAGTTTGTGACCATAGGCGTAAATTAAAGGAAACTTATTGTATATACGGGTCACTGTCTTCTCGTGATGATGTCGCAGGTTGTGACACCAATTTATTATAATTGTTTTTAAGTTCCGGTGCCTTTCGCATGAAACCATCGATGCTGTTGCAAGACAGAGACATCTAGCGGTACACTGAAATACATCTGCGAATTAAGTGCATTGTTGCTGCTTAGAGCGGTCAAAGCAACAATTGGCCTGCAGATTGCGCTACGTGACTGGGGCACTATGTAGATTCGATACAAAATGTATTGTATTTTAGGCCCATTTGGGCTTGTTATTTATAACTATAACCTGTTTCCGGCAATATGAGTTGATAGAGGTCTCTAGATGCGTGGCGGTGAATCTGTGTGCTTCCATTGAGCTGACTGGCGCTTTGTTTCTGGATTGAAAAATGGCATCGACGTCTCATCCATTGTCACAACTGACGAAAAGAAATTCCCATTCGTGCTGTCGTTGCGCGTCAACATTGCTCGGCAACGTGCCACACGGGCAGCCGTGTGGTTGTCCGTCAGCATTCGTGGCTCCCACCTGGATGACACTTTTCGCATTTTCAGGTCGTTGTGCAGGATTGTGTGCACAGAACCCACAGAAATGCCAACTCTGGAGGCGATCTGTTCGACAGTCATTCAGCGATCCCCCAAAACAATTCTCTCCACTTTCTCGATCGTGTCGTCAGACCGGCTTGTGCGAGCCCGAGGTTGTTTCGGTTTGTTGTCACACGATGTTCTGCCTTCATTAAACTGTCGCACCCACAAACGCACTTTCGACACATCCGTAACTCCGTCACCACATGTCTCCATCAACTGTCGATGAATTTCAGTTGGTTTCACACCACGCAAATTCAGAAAACGAATGATTGCACGCTGTTCAAGTAAGGAAAACGTCGCCATTTTAAGTATTTAAAACAGTTCTCATTCTCGCCGCTGGCGGTAAAATTCCATCTGCCGTACGGTGCTGCCATCTCTGGGACGTATTGACAATGAAACGCGGCCTCATTTTAAACTAATGCGCATGTTTCTATCTCTTTCCAGTCCGGAGAAAAACAATCGGAGGCCTTAGAACTTGAATGCACCTTGTAGAATTACGTTTTTTCAATATTTTTGGGATTCAAATGATTAGTACTACAGCATATTTAAAAATCGGTTACAGCGTAATTTTCTTCATTACCATTGATAACAGGGCTCGGAAATTCCAATCGCACCGATCGACCGCCGCCTCATCCTCACCGATAGCCGTCACCACTTGTGGATGCGGCGTTTGTCAGTTCTGTGACGGGAACTGCTACTTCTCAGTCAAGCAGCTCCTCAGGTTGCCTCACGAGGGCTGAGTGCAGCCCGCTTGCCAGCAACGCTCTGAACACCAGGACGGTCACCCATCCGAGTGCCAGCCGAGGCCAACAGCGCTTAACTTCGGTGATCCGACAGAACCAGTTGTTATCGCTGCGACAAAGCCGTTGGCTATTGAATACCGCATAGAAACAATTTTCTTTAAGGAATCGAGATCGGACTTATAAAACATTTTTAAACATCCCATTACTCACAAATGAATTACGAAAACAGTGTTTTCCACCCATCTCAGCGTTTATCGCGACAAACGTGTCGCACAAAGATATAATTTTGTAGGTACATTCAATGGTATACACTGTGTTTGGAAATTCCCTTGTAGGACATATTGAGGGGAGTGGGTTCACAACATTTTTTTTAGGAAACCATGGCCGGAAACATATCGTTTCTGCGACGGTTTCAATTTGGATGTTTAACTCATCCACTTCCACTTGAAAAATCGAATTACATGTGACGCAGTGCAATTATTAGGTGACAGTTGGAGTGGAAACAAAACATCCATTTAACACTTAAGAATTTTGTACATTACGTACTATAACTATGCTGGGTTGTGTTTTGTTGCGAAATAATGTGAACACGTAAGTACACTCATGCTCATAAATTAAGGATAAATGCAGAATGTGGTGCCACAGAACGTGGCACTATACAAAATTGGCGCTAATAGCATTGGCACATAGGGAACACACACGACACAGATATGTGTGTCGACCGGCTGGTCCCGGTGGAGGTTCGAGTCCTCCCTTGAGAATGTGTGTGTGTTTGTCCTTAGGATAATTTAGGTTAAGCAGAGTGTAAGCTTAGGGACTGATGACCTTAGCAGTTGTTAAGTCCCATAAGATTTCACACATATTTGAACATTTTTTTGTAGGTTGACGACATTGGTGATGAGTTGAGAAAACCGTCCCAGAACACATGTGCTACAAAACGCCACTGTTTCCCCGCACGTACCCCGACATCAGTATGGGATATGATCACCATGCACACGTTCACAGGCCACACAACAGGCTGGTATATTCTGGATCAGGTGGTCGAGCAGCTGCCGGGGTATAGCCTCCCATTCTTGCACCAGTGCCTGTCGGAGCTCCTGAAGTGTCGTAGGGGTTTGAAGGCGAGCAGCGATACGTCGACCGAGAGCATCCCAGACGTGCTCGATGCCGTTTAGGTCTGGAGAACAGAGAGGCCACTCCATTCGCCCGATACCTCCTGTTTCAATGTACTCCTCCACGATGGCAGCTCGGTGGGGCTGTGCATTATCATCCATCAGGAGGAAGGTGGGACCCACTGCACCCCTGAAAAGGCGGATATACTGGTGCAAAATGACGTCCGGATACACCTGACCTGTTACAGTTCCTCTGTCAAAGACACGCTGGTGTGTACATACTCCAATCATAACCCCACCCCATCCCACACCATCAAACCACGACCTCCATACAGGTCCCTTTCGAGGTCCTTAAGGGGTCGGTATCTGGTTCCTGTTTCACGCCAGATGAAAACCTGGTGACTGTTCAGACTATATCTAGACTAGTCTGTGAACATAACGTGGGACCACTGTTCCAATGACCATATACTGTGTTCTTGACACCGGGTTTTATGGGCTCTCCTGTGACCTGGGGTCAGTGGAGTGCACCTTGCAGGTCTCTGGGAGAATAAACCGTGTCTGTTCAGTCGTCTGTAGACTGTGTGTCTGGAGACAACTGTTCCAGTGGCTGCGGTAAGGTCCCGAGCGAGGCTACCTGCAGTACTCCGTGGCCGTCTGCAGGCACTGATGGTGAGATATCGGTCTTCTTGTGGTGTTGTACACTGTGGACGTCCCATAGTGTAGCGCCTGGGCACGTTTCCTGTCTGCTGGAATCGTTGCAATAATCTTGAGATCACACTCTGTGGCATACGGAGGGCCTGTGCTACGACCTGCTGTGTTTGACCAGCCTCCAGTCGCCCTAGTATTCTACCCCTCATAACGTCATCGATATGTATTCTTTGAGCCATTTTCAACACACAGTCACCATTAGCACGCCTGAAAACGTCTGCACACTTACTCGCTGCTCCGTACTCTGACAGCACCAACACACCTCTGCGTATGTGGACTGCTGCCAGCGCCACCGTGCGACGACCGCAGGTCAGATGCACCGCACGGTCGTACCCTGAGGTGATTTAGAGCCCTCAAACCGCCCGCCAGAGCGTTGTTTCGCCATATGTCAGCGTTATCCTTAATTTATGAACATAAGTGTGGCTTGTAACGTGGCGGTGTATTACATAACAATGTCGCTGTGAGTGGGTGACACTCTCAGCAAACTGAAAGCAGGAACTCGGAGAGGTCGTTCACACATGGAGTGTGGTCTCCTTCAGCACGGCAATGCCAGACCACATACGAGCGCTACGACACCCCGCAACAATCCGACGCTTTGGGTTCACTGTCATCGACTTTCAGAGAATTAGAAAACTAAAAGCACACCTTCGGCGACTTCACTTTTGACAGTGACGAAGCAGTGCAACCAGAGGTGAGGTTGTGGTTCTGTCAACAAACATTTCACAGTGAAGGTATCAACAAACTGCCCTCGTTGGGAGAAATGTGTTCGACGCCAGGGTGGGTATGGTTCAAATGGCTCTGAGCACTATGGGACTTAACATCTGACGTCATCCGTCCCCTAGACTTAGAACTACTTAAACCTAACTAACCTAATGACATCACAGACATCCATGCCTGAGGCAGGATTCGAACTTGCGACCGTAGTGGTCGCGCGGATCCAGGCTGAAGCACCTAGAACCGCTCGGCCACAACGGCCGGCCAGGGAGGGTATGCTGGAAATAAGTATGCATATATGAAGAACAGATATGTAGGATGTTAGCAAAGTTTATGTAATTTAAAAAGCCTTAAGAGTTTTCACATGAAAAATTCGGAGACGTCACTTTTCAACACGTCCTCGAATGTTCGGCAAACTCGAGTGGCAGACTCTGCAAGAGATCAGCTCTGCATCGCGGCGTAGCTTGCTGTCCAGGTTTCGAGAGGGTGCGTTTCTGAATGAGGTATCGAATATATTGCTTCCCTCTACTTATACCTCCCGAGGAGATCACGAATGTGAAATCAGAGAGATTCGAGCATGCACGGAGGCTTTTTGGCAGTCGTTCTTCCCGCGAACCATACGCGACTGGAACAGGGTTGGGTTGGGTTGTTTGGGGAAGACACCGAACAGCGAGGTCATCGGTCTCATCGGACCGTGCCCTTTCAAAGGAACCATCCCGGCATTTGCCTGGAGAGATTTAGGGAAATCACGGAAAACCTAAATCAGGATGGCCGGACGCGGGATTGAACCGTCGTCCTCCCAACTGGAACAGGAAAGGGAGGTAATGACAGTGGCACGCAAAGTGCCCTCCGCCACACACCGTTGGGTGGCCTGCGGAGTATAAATGTAGATGTAGATGTAGATGTTGGCAGAAGGAGAGTCGTTCTGCAGTCACTCTCATTCGTCGGTTCTGTAAAATTTTCTCAACAATGTTCCGCAAGAAGAACGATGTCCTCCGTGCAGGGATTCCCACTAGAATTCAAGAAGCATCTTCATAATACACATATGAATTACTTCGATGTCTTCCTTTAATCCAACATGGTGAGGATTCCAAACGCTTGAGCAGTACTGGAGATTGGTCGTACTAGCATTCTTAGGCCGTCTCCTTTATAGATATTTTATACTGTCCTGTAATTCTCCCAGTAGACCCAAACCGACCATTCGCCTTTCTTGCAACCGACCTTACATGCTTGTTCCATTTGTAAAGTAGGCTGTTTATGTTTTCTTATTGGTAACGCCATGTAGCGCTCTATATGAAAGTCACTGGCTGTGCTGTGTGCAGTCGGCTAGTTTGCATTGTTGTCTGCCATTGTAGTGTTGGGCAGCGGCAGCTGGATGTGAACAGCGCGTAGCGTTGCGCAGTTGGAGGTGAGCCGCCAGCAGTGGTGGATGTGGGGAGAGAGATGGCGGAGTTTGGAAATTTGTAAGACTGGATGTCATGAACTGCTATGTATATTATGATTTTTCAACACAATTAAGGTAAATACATTGTTTGTTCACTATTAAAATCTTTCATTTGCTAACTATGCCTATCAGTAGTTAGTGCCTTCCGTAGTTTGAATCTTTTATTTAGCTGGCAGTAGTGGCGCTCGCTGTTTTGCAGTAGTTCGAGTAACGAAGATTTTTGGTGAGGTAAGTGATTCGTGAAAGGTATAGGTTAATGTTAGTCAGGGCCATTCTTTTGTAGGGATTACTGAAAGTCAGATTGCGTTGCGCCAAAAATATTGTGTGTCAGTTTAAGCACAGTCATGTATAATTTTTCAAAGGGGACGTTTCATACATTTCAGGCCGCTTTGCAAAGCTACACTTACGTATTAAATGGAGATGACTGTGCAAAGCAACAAACCACTCATATCGTGTTCGAAGAGCACAGGACTGTTTTTCCTACTCGCACTTAATTTACTTTTTTTTTTTTTTTTACATTTAGAGCAAGTTCTCATTGATCAGGCCAAATAGGAACTCTGTACAAGTCACCCTATATCCTCCTGCAGTCATTCAATGACGACATCTTCGCATACACCACAGTGTCATCAGCAAATAACCACAGACTGCTGCTCGCTTTGTCCGTCAGATTATTTGTGTATATACAGAATAACATCGGTCCTATCACACTTCCCTAGCGCACTGCTGATGATAGCCCTGTCTTCAATGAACACTCACCATCGAGGGAAAAGTACTAGATACTATTACTGAAACAGCACCGAATATCAAAGGCGGCCTTTGTACCTGCATAGCGTAACACTTAATACATTGAGAAATATAGCACATTAAATGATAATTAATTGAAGCCCTCAGCTGCCGACAGGTGTTGTTCATAACCTCGATGGGGACAGCTGAAAATGTGTGCCCCGACCGGGACTCGAACCCGGGATCTCCTGCTTCCATGGCAGATGCTCTATCCATCTGAGGCACCGAGGACACAGATGAATAGGCAGCTGATGGTTTCAATTAATTGTTTATTCTAGAGAAGCCGCACAGTCATCAATGGTATCTGTTCTTTTGAGAACAGTTACTATCTTCATATGTAGAACATTAACATTATGTAACGTTTTGATGCATTAACGAAGCTCCGATAAACTAACTATATGACTGACATTTAACAAAAACAAGATGTGATGGCCATTTGTAGCATTTCATATGAAGTCAGAGTTGCGGGAAAGCTCCAAGAAAATTCCACGAAATCTGCCTCAGAAATTGCTGCATAAAATTGTAACTTACGGGATATATTAGTAATATGTGAGGGTGTTTTATATTAAATGGTTAAAATGGCTCTGAGCACTGTGGGACTTAACATGTGAGGTCATCATTCCCCTGGACGTAGAACTACTTAGACCTAACTAACCTAAGGACATTACACACATCCGTGCCTGGGCCAGGATTCGAACCTCAGACCGTAGCAGCCACGTGGTTCCGGACTGAAGCGCCTAGAACCGCTGGGCCACACCAGCCGCCTTTTGTATATTAGAATGCGTTCATAACCACCATTCGCTTGCATAGTTTACGGAATGTCAATTACGAGATTTGATGCAAGGAGGCAAAAATCTTCAAATGGGCACAATCCCTCCAGCCAGAGTGCCGTCATATGCAAGGTGTGAAAGAAGTTCACAATATTAACAGAATTTTCCGTCAGTGCTTCACACAGCAAGATGTTGTTTACTTGGTCAGGAACGGGGTTTAGTCTTCTTAGGTGACAAATGAATGTCGCAAACACAGATAAAACTATCTCTGACTTACAGGCCCCTACACACGCTCCTACACACCTGTAAACCGACCAACATGCATACTGACCACCAGAGAGACCAGCCGACCAACAGAAGGAACTGACCGACCAACAGACAGACTGACTGACCAACAGGAAGACCAAACAACCGACAGACCAACAGACAGACCAACCGACCGACCGACAGACAGACAGACTGACCGACGGACCGACCGACCTACCTACAGACCGACCAACCAACAAACAAACAGACAGACAGACAGACCGACCAACAGACTAACCAACCAACAGTCCTACCGACAGACAGACAAACCCACAGACAGACCGACTGACCAATTTCGTGTCAGCCTACATATATCCAGACCAACAGACAGACCAACCGACAGACAGACAGACAGACAGACAGACAGACAGACTGACCGACCGACCGACCTACCTACCTACCTACAGACCGACTGACCAACAGACAGACAGACCAACCGACAGACAGACAGACAGACTGACCGACCGACCGACCTACCTACCTACCTACAGACCGACTGACCAACAAACAGACAGACCAACCGACAGACAGACCAACCGACAGACAGACCAACCGACAGACAGACAGACAGACTGACCGACCGACCGACCTACCTACCTACAGACCGACTGACCAACAAACAGACAGACAGACAGACAGACAGACAGACAGACAGACTGACTGACTGACTGACTGACTGAGGTCACCGACCGACCGACCGACCGACCGTCCGACCGACCGACCGCGACCTACCGACTGACTGACTGACTGAGGTCACCGACCGACCGACTGACCGACCGACCGACCGACCGCGACCTACCGCTACCTACCTACCTACCTACCTACCTACAGACCGACCGACCAACAGACAGACAGACCGACCAACAGACTAACTAACTAACCAACCAACCAACCAACAGACCTACCAACAGAACTACCGACAGACAGACAAACCCACAGACAGACCGACTGACCAATTTCGTGTCAGCGTACATACATCCAGAACGACTGCACTTGAAGATGACAGCGCCACCATGATGTTGTGGTTTGTTTATGTTACATTCACTGAGTTAAGTTCTACGAGATTCTGCTTGATTTTAAACAGAAAGAAAAACAGGCGTTTTAGAGGTAACAAGCACAAAAAAAGGTCAGAGAGAAAGCTGTGGGCAAAGGTGTGGGTAATGTGAAGAGAGAGAGAAATTCACTCACGTTCTTATGGAGCTGGGAGCAGATAATGTTGGTAATGATCTACGGATCGATGAAACATACATTTCTGGGCTGCTGAACATTATAAAATGACTCATAACGAAAAAGAGTACATCCATGAGAGAAGCTGTTATCTGCGAGGAGAGATTGTTACGTATATTACGCCTTCTATCCACTGGCAGAAGCTGAGACGAACTCAAATTCAGCGCAGCTGCATCCACACAGTGATTATCCAAAATGATTCCTGAAAACTGCAACGTGATTTATAGTTAACTAAAGAGATACCTCATAGAAAAGGAAAATAAATGAAATAAAATATGCTCATGCAATCCTTAACAATGCATTCGTGTATGTAGCATAAATAATGGCACGTAAGCTCAAGAAACTCGTTTCAAATCAGAAGAAGGGGGACTACAAATGATGGTGGCACATATCATCTACTAAATTCCTCCAGATCCTCGAGTGTCATGCTCTCCACGTCGCCTTCCATATGCGCCTCCCGTCCCCCTCATTCCTTTCCCCCATCTGCTCCTGTTCCTTGAACATATCCACATACTCTACACCTCCCGCCGCTTTGATCCCCCTCACCCCCTGGTTGCTCCTCTCCTCTTCCACCCCCGCCCCCTGCCACGCCTTCACTGTTGTGTCCCCCCTACTCTCCATCTCTACACCCTTTATCTTTTTCCCCAAGGTGGCTTCCGTCAACTCCCCCTCCCGGATGATGCCCTCTCTCCCTCCATTTATCCCTCCTATCAACTCTGATTCTCACCCCCCCCTCCTTTCCTCCGTCCTTTCCCTGGGCTCCCTCTTCCCCCCCCCCCTTCCATTCTGTTTTCTCCTCGCCTAACATCTTCCTCCCTCCCTTCTGCTCCCATGAGTCCTTTTGTATTCCCCCTCCTCTGTCCAGCACCTCCCATCCCTCTTATGGGTCCTTATCCCCCATCGGTTCCTTTCCTCCCTCCCCCCCCCTTCGTTTTTCCTCTCCTTCCCCCCTTTTTATTTTCCCATCATCTCTCCAGTTTACCCCCCACCCCCTCTCGGCTGTCGTATGGCATATTTGCCAACTTTTTAGTGCAGTGTTGAAGTGAATGTTCAGTGTTGTTCGACTTCCCAAGTGTTGCGAACAGAAACCGTGCTGTCACTGGGTGTGAATCTTATGTCTTTTGCGAGCAGAAACCAGACTGTAGCCATGATTTATAATTGTCTGTCTATTATTTTACCTGTCTGCTTCATATGTATTTTATTATCATCATAGTCCCTTTGTTCTATGTTTTAAGTTCCACGATTTTTTCGCCATCTGACCATTTAAGTCACCGATATTATCGCCTGTTTTTTTTCATTTATTATCTTCATCTTTTTAAAACAAAATCTGTAGGCTGAAGAGCGGCGGCCCGCTACTCGTGGTCGTGCGGTAGCGTTCTCGCTTCCCACGCCCGGGTTCCCGGGTTCGATTCCCGGCGGGGTCAGGGATTTTCTCCGCCTCGTGATGGCTGGGTGTTGTGTGCTGTCCTTAGGTTAGTTAGGTTTAAATAGTTCTAAGTTCTAGGCGACTGATGACCATAGATGTTAAGTCCCATAGTGCTCAGAACCATTTGAACCATTTTTTGAAGAGCGGCATACTAAGCTGCTGCCAGCCCCCCCCCCCTCATTCGGAGGGAATCGAAACTCAATAAAGAAAAAAAAATCATCTACTAAATACAACAGCAGACCCCTAAGATATGAACCATTTAGCAACTGTTAGAACTGTAGAAAAACAAAATCAATCCCACACTTTGTTCTTCATAGCAGAAGACTCAACTTTTTTCAAAACATAAAAGAATTAAGCAAGTATATTTTATGAATTAATGTCCACTGACTGCTGATATTTCAGTTTTAGATTTTACTTGCTGTACATATCGAAAATGTTCAAATGTGTGTGAATTCCTACGGTCCTAAGGGACCAAACTGCTGAGGTCATCGGTCCCTAGACTTATACACTACCGAGCGAGGTGGCGCAGCGGTTAGCACATTGGACTCGCATTCGGGAGGACGACGGTTCAATCCCGCGTCCGGCCGTCCTGATTTAGGTTTTCCGTGATTTCCCTAAATCCCTCCAGGCAAATGCCGCGATGGTTCCTTTGAAAGGGCACGGCCGACTTCCTTCCCCATCCTTCCCTAAGATGAGACCGATCACTTCGCTGTTTGGTTTCCTTCCCCAAACAACTCAACTCAACTCAACTTATACACTACTTAAACTAAGTAATGCTAAGAACAGCACACACGCCCATGCCCGAGGGAGGACTCGAACCTCCGATGGGAAGCGGGGGGGAGATGAAATCGAAGATCTAATCTGTCTACTACTACTACGATGACGCTATCAGGCCCAGTGGACCACACGCATCTACAAGTTTCCTCCTCCACTGTATTCTGTCCATTGCTGCTATCCGACATTCGTCCACATCTATTGACTCTTCATGGAGTCCATCTCCCTGGCGGTCTCTTTCCTGTAGGTGTGAAATCCAGGAGCTTCCGAGGCCATCTGTGATCCTCCATCCGGGCCACATGGTCGGCCCACTGCATTCGTTTGGCTTTGACAGCTCCTGCTATGTTGGGCTGCTGGTATAGTTCCTCAAGCTCTCGGTTGTATCTGATCCTCCATTCCCCTGTATCTGCATCCAGAACCGGACCGAAGATCCTCCGAAGCACTTTTCTCTCAAAGGCAAGGAGCTTATGGAAGTCCTGTTTCCGGATATTCCATGTCTCACAGCCATATAGAACAACAGTCTGGATCAGGATTTTGTACAGTCGAATCTTGAACTGTCTGGAGAGAGATTTGCACCGAAGCAGTTGTGCTAGGCTGTGGTAAGATCGGTTTCCTGCTTGTATTCTGGCATTGATCTCTGCTTCACACGACGAGTTCTCAGTGAAAAGTGCCCCTAGGTATTTGAATTCTTGCACTCTCTTGTAGGAATGATCCCCAACCTGCAGTGATTGTAGATGATCAGCGGTCTGACAATGACCACGCCTCATAACGAGGTACTCTGTCTTAGCTTCGTTTATGTTTAGCCCAAATTTGCTGGCAGCCTCCTTTAGTGCTTTGGTCATTTGCTCCAACTCCTCTTCCAACCTACAGAGTAAACAGATGTCGTCTGCATAGGCTAAGTATGCCAGTCTCTTTCCTTCGATTTCAATCCCTTCGTTCTCTTGGAAGGTCTCGCGTACGCTCTTCTCGAGAGCAAAGTTGGACAGGATAGGGGACAACCCATCTCCTTGCCTGAGTCCTGTCACAATTTCAAATTCCTCAGTTACGCGATTTCCCATCTTCACCTTTGCATGTGTTTCGTTCAGACAGATCTTTATCAGAGTGATGAGTTTTTCTGCTATGCCAAACTCCCTTAAACAGTTGAGCAGGATCTTGCGATGTATGCAATCGTAGGCCTTCTTAAAATCAACGAATAAAATATGCAAATCTTTACCGTATTCACCCAGTTTCTCAGTGAGCTGCCGGAGACTGAAGATGTGATCTACTGTTGACCGTCCTGGCCGGAAACCTCCCTGGTACTCCCCAATCACAGATTCTGCCACTGGCTGAATTCTATGTATGAGGCAATTGGACAGATCTTATAGCAGACGTTAAGCAGGGCGATTCCTCGATAGTTGTCACATTTCAGTTTCTCGCCCTTCTTATGTATTGGACAAATCAGAGCTGTTTTGCATTCTCCTGGTAGTTCTTCATTGGTCCATATTGCCTGTATCAGTCGGTGTATTTTTTCTGCAAGTTTCTCTCCTCCTGCCAGGATCATTTCAGCCTGTATTCCATCTTCACCTGGACTCTTATTCTGTTTAAGGTGTCTGATTCTGGTTTTTATCCAGGGTAGGTGGGGGATAGTCTACATCGGCTGTAATTGGGTACTGGAAATCAAACTGCAGTTCGGGTTCGTCACAATTTAGCAGCTGTCGAAAGTACTCTTTCCATCTCTCAGCTATGTCCCTATCGTTCGTCAGGATCTTAACACGGGAATCTTTGACAAATTTCTGCTTGGCCTGGTGACCTTTGCAGAGGTACTTCACCCTCGTCTTTTGTCCTCTGAAGTCTGCTTCTGCTTCAGTGATGATACTCCTTATGTATTTCCTCTTTGCTCTTCTCAGAATTGCTTGTGTAGTCTTTCGGACCTCCTCAAATTGTGCTTTGGCCTGTGCCAGATTTGTCCCCTTCAGCCATTTGTTCCTGGCTTCCTTTCTCCTTTCCAGGGCATCTGCACACTCCTTTCCAAACCAGATCTTCTTGCCCACTGGGTTTCCCATGAGTGTTTCCTTTGCTGTATCCCTAACTGAGCTCTGGATGTTTCCCCACAGAAGTTCGAGGTCCTGATTCGCGTCCACTTCACTGAGTGCTTCAAAGCGGTTACTAAGTTGCAACTGGTATCTGGTCTTCATTGCCTCATCTTTTACTTTCTCCACATGGTACCTTTCCACTCTTATCAACTTAGGCCCCGTTCTTCCTTTACACTGTATGTTTAAATGGCCTCTGTCCAGGAAATGATCACTCCCACCTTCGGCACCCCGCGCTGTCTGTATTTGGGTTTTTTTTTTTTTTTTTTTTTAGGTTTCATTACCGATAAATATCAGAAATAAAACTTAAAAACCGAAATATCGACAATCAATGGAATTTTATTCATAAAAATGTATAATATCTTGTTGTGTCTCTGTGTTGCATGAAACCACTATGGTTTGGTTAAAAAATGAAGGTGATGCTTCATTTCTTGTATCTCTATTATTGTACTCCTCGCACGACGTATTCCACAAACACGCGCAGTGTTTAAATGTCTCCAGAAACTTCGCCTCGAGCTTTTGTCGTGCACTGTACATTAGAACAGCATGTAATCCCGTTCGCAGAAGGGCGGTTTGGCGGTTGGCCGTTTGGCACGAACGCGTTGCACACGGCACACCTTGTTGCGTGGGGGGGGGGGGGGGGGGAGGGGGTCTGTTGTCAACCGTCATCCCGGACAAGAAAAGTTGGTCGGTCGGTTGGCCAAAGGTCCACACACGTCCAATTTGTCGGTCGGTCGGACAGTTAAGGGCGTGTGCAGGGGGCCTTCACACGGCATTATTTTCTATGCAGAAAAGACAAAAATACGTATACAAAAATGATTACGTGTAGAGTGCTTACATAAGAAAGTATTTCATTTCTGCGTCATGCAGAAACACTTAACATTTATCTAAAACGGAACACTAAAAGCCTTTTATTTCGAGAGAGTTTTTTACAGCCAATGAAAAATAAAGTTGAATTTGCAATTTTAATCCAGTACTCGTAAATAAATCGCAATTGAAATGTGACACTTAGTGCCATTTAGCATTAAACGATAAAACTGAATTTTCTTTTTCCCACATACACTCCTGGAAATGGAAAAAAGAACACATTGACACCGGTGTGTCAGACCCACCATACTTGCTCCGGACACTGCGAGAGGGCTGTACAAGCAATGATCACACGCACGGCACAGCGGACACACCAGGAACCGCGCTGTTGGCCGTCGAATGGCGCTAGCTGCGCAGCATTTGTGCACCGCCGCCGTCAGTGTCAGCCAGTTTGCCGTGGCATACGGAGCTCCATCGCAGTCTTTACCACTGGTAACATGCCGCGACAGCGTGGACGTGAACCGTATGTGCAGTTGACGGACTTTGAGCGAGGGCGTATAGTGGGCATGCGGGAGGCCGGGTGGACGTACCGCCGAATTGCTCAACACGTGGGGCGTGAGGTCTCCACAGTACATCGATGTTGTCGCCAGTGGTCGGCGGAAGGTGCACGTGCCCGTCGACCTGGGACCGGACCGCAGCGACGCACGGATGCACGCCAAGACCGTAGGATCCTACGCAGTGCCGTAGGGGACCGCACCGCCACTTCCCAGCAAATTAGGGACACTGTTGCTCCTGGGGTATCGGCGAGGACCATTCGCAACCGTCTCCATGAAGCTGGGCTACGGTCCCGCACACCGTTAGGCCGTCTTCCGCTCACGCCCCAACATCGTGCAGCCCGCCTCCAGTGGTGTCGCGACAGGCGTGAATGGAGGGACGAATGGAGACGTGTCGTCTTCAGCGATGAGAGTCGCTTCTGCCTTGGTGCCAATGATGGTCGTATGCGTGTTTTGCGCCGTGCAGGTGAGCGCCACAATCAGGACTGCATACGACCGAGGCACACAGGGCCAACACCCGGCATCATGGTGTGGGGAGCGATCTCCTACACTGGCCGTACACCACTGGTGATCGTCGAGGGGACACTGAATAGTGCACGGTACATCCAAACCGTCATCGAACCCATCGTTCTACCATTCCTAGACCAGCAAGGGAACTTGCTGTTCCAACAGGACAATGCACGTCCGCATGTATCCCGTGCCACCCAACGTGCTCTAGAAGGTGTAAGTCAACTACCCTGGCCAGCAAGATCTCCAGATCTGTCCCCCATTGAGCATGTTTGGGACTGGATGAAGCGTCGTCTCAAGCGGTCTGCACGTCCAGCACGAACGCTGGTCCAACTGAGGCGCCAGGTGGAAATGGCATGGCAAGCCGTTCCACAGGACTACATCCAGCATCTCTACGATCGTCTCCATGGGAGAATATCAGCCTGCATTGCTACGAAAGGTGGATATACACTGTACTAGTGCCGACATTGTGCATGCTCTGTTGCCTGTGTCTATGTGCCTGTGGTTCTGTCAGTGTGATCATGTGATGTATCTGACCCCAGGAATGTGTCAATAAAGTTTCCCCTTCCTGGGACAATGAATTCACGGTGTTCTTATTTCAATTTCCAGGAGTGTATTAACTTAGGTTTTACTCATACAAATATCTATGTAAGTCGCACGACATTTTATCAGTGTTCGCCAGTTTCAGCTTCAGATGAAGATTGTCTATGAAGCCGGAACCCAATAAATCCCACCTCCGATTCTTTTAAGATTCCAGTTTCCATGCATAATTTGTCTAGAAACATGGCAGAAAATCCAATGAGATTCTGGTCGTATGTGAAATATGCTAGCAGCAAGACCCAATCAGTGCCTTCTCTGCGTGATAGCAATGGAAATATTATCGGCGACAGTGCTGCCAAAACAGAGTTACTAAACACTTAGAATTCCTTCACCAAAGATGACGAAGGAAATATTCCAGAACCAAGAACAGCTGCCAATATGAGTAACTTAGAAGCAGATATCCTCGGAGTACTGAATCAACTTAAATCACTTAATAAAATAAAGTCTTCCGGTCTAGACTGTACACCAATGAGGTTCCTTCCGCAGTATACTGATGCAATAAATCCATACCTAACAATCATGACAAACGCACTCTCGACGAAAGACCCGAACCAAAGACTGGAATCTTGCACAGGCCACTCCAATATTCAAGAAAGAAGTATTCCACTAAATTACAGTCCTACATCATTAACGTCGATATGCAGCAGGATTTTGGAACATATATTGTGTTCGAACACTATGAATTTCCTCGAAGGAAACGGTCCATTGTCACACAGTCAACACGGATTTAGGAAACATTGTAAAGGACAACTAGCTCTTTACTCACACGAAATGTCGGGTGCTATTCCCAAGCGATTTCAAATTGATTTCGTATTTCTAAGTTTCGAGAAGGTTTTAGACACTGTACCACACAAGCGGGTGTAGTAAAACTGCGTGCTTATAGAACACCGGCTCAGTTATACGATTGGATTCGCAGTTTCCTGTCAGAGAAGTCCCGATTCGTAGTAAGTGACGGAAAGTCATCGAGTAAAACGGATCTGATTTCTGGCGTTCCCCAAAGAAGTGTTATAGGACCTCTGCTGTTCCTTATCTATATAACCGATTCGGGAGACAATCTGAGCAGCCGTCTTAGGTTGTTTGCAAATGATGCTGTCATTTGTCGTCTAGTAAAGCATTAGCAAATCAAAACAAATTGCAAAACGATTTAGAAAAATCTGAACGGTGGGAAAATTGGCAATTGAGTCTCGGTAATGATTAGGAAATGATTAGGAAATGAGACGCTTAAAGTAGTAAAGGAGTTTTGCTATTTGGGGAGCAAAGTAACTGATGATGGTGGAAGTAGAGAGGATATAAAATGTAGACTGGCAACGGCAAGGAAAGCGTTTCTGAAGAAGAAAAATTTGTTAACATCGGGTATAGATTTGAATGTTAGGAAGTTGTTTCTGAAAGTATTTGTATGGAGTGTAGCCATGTATGGAAGTGAAACGCGGACGATAAATAGTTTAGACAAGAAGAGAATAGAAGGTTTCGAAATGTGGCGCTACAGAAGAATGCTGAAGATTAGATGGGTAGATCACATAACTAATGAGGAGGTATTGAATAGGATTGGGGAGAAGAGGAGTTTGTGGCACAACTTGACCAGAAGAAGGGATCGGTTGGTAGGACATGTTCTGAGGCATCAAGGGATCACAAATTTAGCATTGGAGGGCGGCGTGGAGGGTAAAAATCGTAGAGGGAGACCAAGAGATGAATACACTAAGCAGATTGAGAAGGATGTAGGTTGCAGTAGGTACTGGGAGATGAAGAAGCTTGCACAGGATAGAGTAGCATGGAGAGCTGCATCAAAGCAGTCTCAGGACTGAAGACCACAACAACACCAACAACAACAATGAAAAGTAAGAAGTCATCCACATCACTGCTACAAGGAATCCGTCAAACTTCGGTTACATGATAAATAACTCAAATGCAAAGGCAGTAAATTCAACCAAATACCTAGGAATTACAATTACGAACAAATTAAATTGGAATACCACGTAGAAAATGTTGTGGGGAAGGATAACCAAAGGCTGCGTTTTATTGGCAGGACACTTAGAAAATGTAACAGACCTACTAAGGAGACTGCCTATACTACGCTTGTCCGTTCTCTTTTAGAATACTGCTGCGCGGTGTGGGATCCTTACCAGGTACGATTAAGGGAATACATCGAGAAAGTTCAAAGAAGTGCAGCACGTTTTCTGTTTTCGCGAAGTAGGGGAGAGTGTCACTGAAATGATACAGGATTTGTGGTGGACATAATTAAAACAAAGGCGTTCCTCATTGCGGCGGAATCTTCTCTCGAAATTCCAATCACCAACTTTCTCCTCCGAATGCGAAAATATTTTGTTGACATTGACCTATAGAGGTCACCTACACGCATTTGGCTGCGTGTTACATACGATTTCTTAATTTTTCTTGGTTTGTCGTAGTTTTCCCATCCAGCACAGCCGGTTCCAGGTTCGGTTTTGCTTTTATTCATCGCACTGCGACAGGACGATGGTTCCTTATATACATCTACATCTACATGGATACTCTACAAATCACATTTAAGTGCCTGGCAAAGGGTTCATCGAACCACCTGCACAATTCTCTATTATTCCAATCTCGTATAGCGCGCCATATGTGGACATTAATGGACGAATGTTGGTTTTCCACATTAATTTTTACGTAACTTCACATTATGGTTAATTGTAGATACGGCTGCACAACCTGGAACTTTGCCTCTTTTGTGTTTTTATCTTAACAATAATTCTCCAATTAATCTGCATATGCCTCACTATTGTCATTTTGCACCCCTAGGTCAATCTACAATCTAGTGAGCAATACCCTCAGATTTCAAGAAGAATATAATAATTCCAATCTCAAAGAAAGCAGGTGCTGACAGATGTGAAAATTACCGTACTATCAGTTTAATAAGCCACGGTTGCAAAATACTAACACGAATTCTTTACAGACGAATGGAAAAACTGGTAGAAGGCAAGATCCGTTTGGACTCCGTAGAAATGTTGGAACACGTGAGGCAATACTGACCCTAACACTTATCTTAGAAAATAGATTAAGGAAAGGCAAACCTACGTTTCTAGCATGTGTAGAATTATAGAAAGCTTTCGACAATCTTGTTTGGAATACTCTCTTTCAAATTCTGAAGGTGGCAGGAGTAATATACAGGGAGCGAAAGGCTATTAACAATTTGTACAGAAACCAGATGGAAATTATTAGAGACGAAGGGCATGAAATGGTAGCAGTGGTTGGGAAGGGAGTAAGACAGGGTTGTAGCCCCTCCCCGATGTTATTCAAACTGTATACTGAGCAAGCAGTAACGGAAACAAAAGAAAAATTAGTAGTAGGAATTAAAATCCAAGGAGAAGAAATAAAAACTTTGAGGTTCGCCGATGACATTGTAATTCTGTCAGAGACAGCAAAGGACCTGGAAGAGTAGCTGAACGGAATGGATAGTGTCTTGAAAGGAGGATATAAGATGAACATCAACAAAAGCAAAACGAGGATAATGGAATGTAGTCGAATTAACTCGGGTGATGCTGAGGGAATTAGATTAGGAAATGAGGCACTTAAACTAGTAAACGAGTTTTGCTATTTGGGGAGCAAAATAACTGATAATGGTCGATGTAGAGGGAATATAAAATGTAGACTGGCAATGACAAGGAAAGCGTTTCTGAAGACGAGAAATTTGTTAACATCGAGTATGGATTTAAGTGTCAGGAAGTCGTTTCTGAAAGTATTTGTATGGAGTGTAGCCATGTATGGAAGTGAAACATGGACGATAAATAGTTTGGACAGGAAGAGAATAGAAGCTTTCGAAATGTGGTGCTACAGAAGAATGCTGAAGATTAGATGGGTAGATCACATAACTAATGAGGGGGTATTGAATAGAATTGGGGAGAAGAGGAATTTGTGCCACAACTTGACTAGAAGAAGGGACCGGTTGGTAGGACATGTTCTGAGGCATCAAGGGATCACCAATTTAGTATTGGAGGGCAGCGTGGAGGGTAAGGATCGTAGAGGGAGACCAAGAGATGAATACACTAAGCAGATTCAGAAGGATGTAGGCTGCAGTAGGTACTGGGAGATGAAGAAGCTTGCACAGGGTAGAGCAGCATGGGGAGCTGCATCAAACCAGTCTCAGGACTGAAGACTCCAACAACAACAACAACAACAACAGGTCAATCTGACGATGCCCTGAAGGAGCAAAACCCGTAATTCTCTGTAAATAACAAAGACTTTGCAACGGAGACTCTCTTATTTCAGTACATTGTGAAACATTACTTTTTGTCAAATTTCATGATTCTAGGTCCATGGAAAGTATGATGCAGATTTTGATAAGTGTTTCAAAATGGTTCAAATGGCTCTGACCACTATGAGACTTATCATCTGAGGTCATCAGTCCCCTAGACTTGAACTAGTTAAACCTAACTAACCTAAGGACATCACACACATCCATGCCCGAGGCAGGATTCGAACCTACGACCGTAGCAGCAGCGCGGTTCCGGACTGAAGCGCCTAGAGCCGCTCGGCCACAACGGCCGGCTTGATGAGTTTCAAAATATGTGACATAAATGGGCGTGTCTTCTCACTGCATTGACCTAGAAGCTTAAATGTTTTACACCGACATGGCGTGATAGACCTTAGTATGTGGCATAAATCTGAACTTGATACGCCAACTTTTTCAAGAGAGGAAGGATCTTAACACAAGAATAGACAAACAGACAGACGTCTAAAAGACAACAAAAAAATATAATCTTAAATTAAGAACATTCGGATTTTTCCGTTTATTTATATTGTGGAATCTTGCTTCTTACCAAATTCCATAATTTTAAGTCAACGGGAAGTACAGTATAGGTTTTGATTCTGTACCTTTTGACTGAATTAATTTAGAAGTTTAAAAAATTGTGCTTCTGCTAAGGGACCGTAGACCTTGAAAAGTAATATGCTTTGAACTTCATACACCAATCTGTTCCTGATAAAAAGGGTTATTAACCGTGGGACAGAAAGACCGTTGGACAACAAAGAGATCCCGCTTGTGGCTGGTTGCGTTATTCACAATAATCATACAAGAAAGTTTTTGGAAACTGCTACATGTCGCACTTAGTACTTTTTATTTACCGATTTCGCTCTTCACATGGAAAACAGCATCATCAGAACATACACCTATAAAACATACAAATTGAGAAAATACGGAAAACTTATACTGACGTTACGTAAGGTATATATTCTGTTCCGAGCATGGTGATTTACAATTCACATTTTAATCGCCTCAATTTATGGGGGTGTGTATAGACACCTCATATCTGTACATATCCGTTTATCTTTAAAATATACGAATACATCCGTAACAATTAAAGTATCTTCCAAAGTACATTATAAAAAATACGTGTTTAAAATTGTCTTTACAAATAAGCATTCAAAATTACCATTTTTAAAAATATTTCTGTTAGAACAATACGGCAGGTATTATATTTTTGTTGCTTATCTGCAGACCGCATCAGATAACTGGAAGAACCAACGTAAATTGAATTCGTTTTGTTCGTTTAATAAATTTTGCGGATTTCTCTTTGTTTCTATGAAAATTATCAATTCTTCTAAAGCACATGACAGAGGCCTCAATTTACAGTAAGGATCTTGAATCTGACCTAATCTATATTTAATTTTTCTCAAATGTTAACTCAGTGCTGTTACGATTTGAATTTAAATTGCAGTGTTCCTTATAATCTATTTTAAATGCTCTTCCAGTTTGGCCAATGCATGTGCTCCAACAATTTCAGCGATTCGTTTTATATCCTTCTGAATTCTACATCTACATCCATACTCCGCAAGCCACCTGACGGTGTGTGGCAGAGGGTACTTTGCGTACCTCTATCGGTTCTCCCTTCTATTCCAGTCCCGTATTGTTCGTGGAAAGGATTGTCGGTATGCCTCTGTGTGGGCTCTAATCTCTCTGATTCTATCCTCACGGTCTCCTCGCGAGATATACGTAGCAGGGAGCAATATACTGCTCGACTCCTCGGTGAAGGTATGTTCTCGAAACTTCAACAAAAGCCCGTACCGAGCTACTGAGCGTCTCTCCTGCAGAGTCTTCCACTGGAGTTTATCATCTCCGTAACGCTTTCGCGATTACTAAATGATCCTGTAACGAAGCGCGCTGCTCTCCGTTGGATCTTCTCTCTCCCTTCTATCGATCCTATCTGGTACGGATCCCACACTGCTGAGCAGTATTCAAGCAATGGGCGAACAAGCGTACTGTAACCTACTTCCTTTGTTCGGATTGCATTTCCTTAGAATTCTTCCAATGAATCTCAGTCTAGCATCTGCTTCACCGACGATCAACTTTATATGGTCATTCCATTTTAAATCACTCCTAATGCCTACTCCCAGATAATTTATGGAATTAACTGCTTCCAGTTGCTGACCTGCTATGTTGTAGATAAATGATAAGGGATCTTTCTTTCTACGTATTCGCAGCACATTACACTTGTCGACATTGAGATTCAATTGTCATTCCCTGCCCCACGCGTCAATTCGTTGCAGATCCTCCTGCATTTCAGTACAATTTGCCATTGTTACAACCTCTCGATATACCACAGCATCATCCGCAAAAAACCTCAGTGAACTTCCGATGTTATCCACAAGGTCATTTATGTATATTGTGAATAGCAACGGTCCTACGACACTCCCCTGCGAAACACCTGAAATCACTCTTACTTCGGAAGACTTCTCTCCATTGAGAATGACATGCTGCGTTCTGTTATCTAGGAACTCTTCAACCCAATCACACAATTAGTCTGATAGTCCATATGCTCTTACTTTGTTCTTTAAACGACTGTGGGGAACTGTATCGAACGCCTTGCGGAAGTCGAGAAACACGGCATCTACCTGGGAACCCGAGTCTATGGCCCTCTGAGTCTCGTGGACGAATAGCGCGAGCTGGGTTTCACACGACCGTCTTTTTCGAAACCCATGCTGATTCCTACAGAGTAGATTTCTAGTTTCCAGAAAAGTCATAATACTCGAGCATAATACGTGTTCCAAAATTCTACAACTGATCGACGTTAGAGATATAGGTCTATAGTTCTGCACATCTGTTTTTAGAACCGTTAGATGTTTTGCAATTTAGCCATGAATTCAGGTACTTTAACTTTAATGGAAAAATTTACTGCATGGGAGATGGTGTATTTATCCTTTTGTACATTTTCTTTTTGTACTGGTGCGTGTCTGAGGGAGTTGCAAGTTCGAAATGTTACTTTAACTTTCTGTCTTGGGAAACACCTCACAATACGGTCTGTTATAAGACCTTTGTATGAGAGTGTGATATATCTTTTATTCTCCACTGGCTTGTTTGTACTATTGTTTTTCTTGCGTTTAACATTTTTCTCTATGGTGTTGTACATTTTCATTATATCACTTTCTTGGTAATTGTTTCTTAATGGTATCTTTTTGATTGTCTGTAATTCTGTAGCTCAGTCATCGTCTGTCGGTCGTAACTGTAACATTCTGTGTAAAGCTGAATAGAAATATTCCTTTTTTGTTCTATACTGGACTATCTGAATTAGTCACAATAATTGTACCTGAATGTGTAGGTTTCCTGTAAGCTTTAATGGTTCAAATGGCTCTGAGCACTATGGGACTTAACATCTGAGGTCATCAGACCCCTAGAACTTAATATCACTAAAACCTAATTAATCTAAGGACATCACACACACATCCATGCCCGAGGCAGGATTCGAACCTGCGACCGTAGCAGCACCGCGGTTCCGGAATGACGCGCTTAGAACCGCTCGGCCACAGCGGCCGGCTGTGTAAGCTTTAAAAATGTGTTTACCGTTGGATTGACTGACAAATCGAGAAAATTGATGCTACTATTAGTTTCATGGTCAACTGTGAACATAATTTTTGTGGGCATTTTATCTGTTACTTTATTTAAATCTTGCTTGTTTCGTCAAGATACATATGATAGTAAAGTATTTGCTACTTTATATTGGTGAATTTATCAAAAAATCTAATTTCTGAGTCATAAAGAAAAATTGTCTGACAAGATGCTGGATAAACTATTACCCATTGCTATACCACTCCCAGCCGGCCGGGGTGGCCGAGCGGTTCTAGGCGCTACAGTCTGGAACCGCGCGATCGCTACGGTCGCAGGTTCGATTCCTGCCTCGGGCATGGATGTGTGTGATGTCCTTAGGTTAGTTAGGTTTAAATAGTTCTAATTTCTAGGGAACTGATGATCTCAGAAGTTAAGTCCCATAGTACTCAGAGCCATTTGAACCATCTCCCATGCAGTAATTTTTTCCATTAAAGTACCTGAATTCAAGGCTAAATTGCAAAACTTCCAAACTACTCTAAAACCTCTCCTCTCGCCACAGCCTTATGCTGTAGTAAGTTACGTTTAATTATTTCTGATGTTTACATGGTGGTAAAATCCCAAGATGCGAATTGGATACTGTTTTTAATGCTGCAAGTTCTGTCAAATTTGTACACACTTTAAAAATTTTTTATCGAGTATTTAGATCACTATTGGTAACATATTCGTTATTGTTAATAACTCCAATTGACTTCTCAGGTTTTGCAAAAACGTCGTTGTAACAGTCGCTTCCCTTGCAGGCAAAGCCTGTTCTTGCAGTATCCTGTAGTGGTTCCGCTTTTACGGACTGAGGCACGAAATACTGAAAATGATACGGACAAGTCCGTAACGACGTAAGTTATGAAGCGCCGTTGTTGGGGACTGACCGGCAGTGACCGGCTACCGTGATTCGCCTCGTATCCAAAACATCTGAGCGGCGCGATGCGACGGAACGCCGAAAACAAACCACAATCTGCCAAGTTTACACGTGCGCCGTCAGCTGTTTGCGGCCCACCAACCGCTGCGCTGACAAAACACTGCCGCATCGGGGTGAACAGCTGGCTGGCCAGCGCGCCGCTGACAAAACACTGCCGGCCCGTCCCATTAAACAGTTGGCGACCCTGCGCGGTGGCGCCCCCGGAGCTGTCTCGAGTTCGCCGTCCAAGCGGAGCAGAAAAATGCGTCCGCAGTGCGTCCTCGCCAGTGACGTAAGCTGACGCATGTGGGTCAGTGCGCGCGTGTTGCAACGGGCCGTTGCCACCTGTGGAATGCCAAACCCGAAGGTAACGAGACAGCGAACCCTCTCCGATCGTCGCAAAAGCTCTAATTACACTAGCCAGCATATTTAAACTTTTTTTTTCTGCCCATGGTTAGTAAATGGTCGCATATATCTAATTACGGAGTGCTGAATTCACTGGTGAAGTCAGTTTTTCTGTATCACTTTATGTTTCCTAGGTACAGCGCAGATTCAGAAAGTAGCAGCTGTAGTGTCAAAATTGCGTGCTGAAGCTAAACGGTGCAGTTTCTGTCGGTAGCAGCGAGCACAGATTACGTAAGCATTTCCCCTCTTTGCCCACCGCAGTCTTTTCATTTAGATTTTTGTTCATTTTCAGCAACTGTTTTTGAAGGCCGCCGATGTGAAGAAATAGCACAGTACTTGCGCTAAAAATTGTTTCGTAACACAACTGGCGTGCTATTCTTTTTTTTTTTTTCACATCGGATATCTTGTTATTCCATTCACACGCCCCCACGCCCACCCAGTACAAAGGACTTCTTCTTTTGTGCCACACATGTTTGCTTCACACAGTCAGCGAGAAAGATTGGTCGTGATGGGGACTCAAAAAGTAGTAAGACTCCTTCACACAGCGAAAGTAAAATTATGTTCTGTTACAGCTTCAAGGCAACAACTTCAAATATTTACCGAAAATTGTGAAAAAAGTGTAGTGCAAAATAAAAATATCGGCACTCGATATTGCGATTTTGGTATCGATATATCAGGTGAGAGGATGTGGCCAGATAATATCTATACAGGGTGTTACAAAAAGGTGCGGCCAAACTTTCAGGAAACATTCCTCACACACAAATAAAGAAAAGATGTTATGCGGACATGTGTCCGGAAACGCTTAATTTCCATGTTAAAGCTCATTTTAGTTTCGTCAGTATGCACTGTACTTCCTCGATTCACCGCCAGTTGGCCCAATTGAAGGAAGGTAATGTTGACTTCGGTGCTTGTGTTGAGATGCGACTCATTGCTCTACAGTACTAGCATCGAGCACATCAGTACGTAGCATCAACAGATTAGTGTTCATCACGAACGTGGTTTTTCAGTCAGTGCAATGTTTACAAATGTGGAGTTGGCAGATGCCCATTTGATGTACGGATTAGCACGGGGCAAAAGCCGTGGCGCGCTACGTTTGTATCGAGACAGATTTCCAGGACGGAGGTGTCCCGACAGGAAAACGTTCGAAGCAATTGATCGGCGTCTTAGGGACCACGGAACATTGCAGCCCATGACTCGCGACTGGGGAAGACCTAGAACGACGAGGACACCTGCAATGGACGAGGCAATTCTTCGTGCAGTTGACGATAACCCTAATGTCAGCGTCAGAGAAGTTGCTGCTGTACAAGGTAACGTCGACCACGTCGCTGTATGGAGAGTGCTACGGGAGAACCAGTTGTTTCCGTACCGTGTACAGCGTGTGCAGGCACTATCAGCAGCTGATTGGCCCCACGGGTACACTTCTGCGAATGGTTCATCCGACAATGTGTCAATCCTCATTTCAGTGCAAATGTTCTCTTTACGGATGAGGCTTCATTCCAACGTGATCAAATCGTAAATTTTCACAATCGACATGTGTGGGCTGACGAGAATCCGCACGCAATTGCGCAATCACGTCATCGACACAGATTTTCTGTGAACGTTTGGTCAGGCATTGTTGGTGATGTCTCGATTGGGCCCCATGTTCTTCTACCTACGCTCAATGGAGCACGTTATCACGATTTCATACGGGATACTCTACCTGTGCTGCTAGAATGTATGCCTTTACAAGTACGACACAACGTGTGGTTCGTGCACGATGGAGCTCCTGCACATTTCAGTCCAAGTGTTCGTACGCTTCTCAACAACAGATTCGGTGACCAACAGATTGGTAGAGGCGGACCAATTCCGTGGCCTCCACGCTCTCCTGACCTCAACCCTCTTGACTTTCATTTATGGGGGCATTTGAAAGCTCTCGTCTACGCAACCCCGGTACCAAATGTAGAGACTCTTCGTGCTCGTATTGTGGACGGCTGTGATACAATACGCCATTCTCCAGGGCTGCATCAGCGCATCAGGGATTCCATGCGACGGAGGGTGGATGCACGTATCCTCGTTAACGGAGGACATTTTGAACATTTCCTGTAACAAAGGGTTTGAAGTAACGCTGGTACGTTCTGTTGCTGTGTGTTTCCATTCCATGATTAATGTGATTTGAAGAGAAGTAATAAAATGAGCTCTAACATGGAAAGTAAGCGTTTCCGGACACATGTCCACATAACATATTTTCTTTCTTTGTGTGTGAGGAATGTTTCCTGAAAATTTGGTCGTACCTTTTTGTAACACCCTGTACATACTGAAGAACATATCGATCTATCGATACTTTATCAATAGCCCAATATCACTCCTACGGAGCTACTGTACCAGCTCACATGAAACAACATTATTTCCCTTCAGTTCAACGTTTATTCCATAAATCTGATGAGCGCATTTACGGCAAGATCTATGGATCACACAAAGTAATAGGGGCTAGTACTATACGATTTATTCGTTTGCAGAGCTCTATAGTTTCCAAAATATTGCATATACAGATATGGTTGACACACGATCACAACCGAAGGTTTATGAGTGCCCTTCTGGCCACACAACGAAGTTCCAAGCGGTAGTCAAGCTCCTTCCACACCCTTTGTAGAAGATATACTGGGTTCCAATACAGGGTCTATCAGTAGGAATCATCTGATTAAAAAAAAATCATAACAACTACGTTATTTGAGATACGTGCGTGAATAACGTATTGTCGGAAAGATCAAACTCTCTTTGGCAAAGAAAGGGGTGATTTATGCTGCCAAAAAATCTTTGGTCATTTGCCAAATACACTCCTGGAAATGGAAAAAAGAACACATTGACACCGGTGTGTCAGACCCACCATACTTGCTCCGGACACTGCGAGAGGGCTGTACAAGCAATGATCACACGCACGGCACAGCGGACACACCAGGAACCGCGGTGTTGGCCGTCGAATGGCGCTAGCTGCGCAGCATTTGTGCACCGCCGCCGTCAGTGTCAGCCAGTTTGCCGTGGCATACGGAGCTCCATCGCAGTCTTTAACACTGGTAGCATGCCGCGACAGCGTGGACGTGAACCGTATGTGCAGTTGACGGACTTTGAGCGAGGGCGTATAGTGGGCATGCGGGAGGCCGGGTGGACGTACCGCCGAATTGCTCAACACGTGGGGCGTGAGGTCTCCACAGTACATCGATGTTGTCGCCAGTGGTCGGCGGAAGGTGCACGTGCCCGTCGACCTGGGACCGGACCGCAGCGACGCACGGATGCACGCCATGACCGTAGGATCCTACGCAGTGCCGTAGGGGACCGCACCGCCACTTCCCAGCAAATTAGGGACACTGTTGCTCCTGGGGTATCGGCGAGGACCATTCGCAACCGTCTCCATGAAGCTGGGCTACGGTCCCGCACACCGTTAGGCTGTCTTCCGCTCACGCCCCAACATCGTGCAGCCCGCCTCCAGTGGTGTCGCGACAGGCGTGAATGGAGGGACGAATGGAGACGTGTCGTCTTCAGCGATGAGAGTCGCTTCTACCTTGGTGCCAATGATGGTCGTATGCGTGTTTGGCGCCGTGCAGGTGAGCGCCACAATCAGGACTGCATACGACCGAGGCACACAGGGCCAACACCCGGCATCATGGTGTGGGGAGCGATCTCCTACACTGGCCGTACACCACTGGTGATCGTCGAGGGGACACTGAATAGTGCACGGTACATCCAAACCGTCATCGAACCCATCGTTCTACCATTCCTAGACCGGCAAGGGAACTTGCTGTTCCAACAGGACAATGCACGTCCGCATGTATCCCGTGCCACCCAACGTGCTCTAGAAGGTGTACGTCAACTACCCTGGCCAGCAAGATCTCCGGATCAGTCCCCCATTGAGCATGTTTGGGACTGGATGAAGCGGCGTCTCACGTGGTCTGCACGTCCAGCACGAACGCTGGTCCAACTGAGGCGCCAGGTGGAAATGGCATGGCAAGCCGTTCCACAGGACTACATCCAGCATCTCTACGATCGTCTCCATGGGAGAATAGCAGCCCGCATTGCTGCGAAAGGTGGATATACACTGTACTAGTGCCGACATTGTGCATGCTCTGTTGCCTGTGTCTATGTGCCTGTGGTTCTGTCAGTGTGATCATGTGATGTATCTGACCCCAGGAATGTGTCAATAAAGTTTCCCCTTCCTGGGACAATGAATTCACGGTGTTCTTATTTCAATTTCCAGGAGTGTAGTATCAAAAGGCTGACAGATAGCCAACCAACATCTAAAAGCAAATTGAAAGAATTTCTGAATGACAACTCCTTCTACTCAATACACGAATTCTTAGAAATGATGTAGCAACTGTAAAAAAAAAAATTAATCAATTAATTATTTTGTGTAAAGAAAATTTGTGCTAAAGTGACACGTTCCACATCATTACGAAATGTAGTATTCATGATATATGGAACAAGGGTTAATGTGTGTATGTACAGGGTTATTACAAATGATTTAAGCGATTTCACAGCTCTACAATAACTTTATTATTTGAGATATTTTCACAAAGCTTTGCACACACATACAAAAACTCAAAAAGTTTTTTTAGGCATTCACAAATGTTCAATATGTGCCCCTTTAGTGATTCGGCAGACATCAAGCCGATAATCAAGTTCCTCCCACACTCGGCGCAGCATGTCCCCATCAATGAGTTCGAAAGCATCGTCGATGCGAACTCGCAGTTCTGGCACGTTTCTTGGTAGAGGAGGTTTAAACACTGAATCTTTCACATAACCCCACAGAAAGAAATCGCATGGGGTTAAGTCGGGAGAGCGTGGAGGCCATGACTTGAATTGCTGATCGTGATCTCCACCACGACCGATCCATCGGTTTTCCAATCTCCTGTTTAAGAAATGCCGAACATCACGATGGAAGTGCGGTGGAGCACCATCCTGTTGAAAGATGAAGTCGGCGCTGTCGGTCTCCAGTTGTGGCATGAGCCAATTTTCCAGCATGTCCAGATACACGTGTCCTGTTACGTTTTTTTCGCAGAAGAAAAAGGGGCCGTGAACTTTAAACCGTGAGATTGCACAAAACACGTTAACTTTTGGTGAATTGCGAATTTCCTGCACGAATGCGTGAGGATTCTCTACCGCCCAGATTCGCACATTGTGTCTGTTCACTTCACCATTAAGAAAAAATGTTGCTTCATCACTGAAAACGAGTTTCGCACTGAACGCATCCTCTTCCATGAGCTGTTGCAACCGCGCCGAAAATTCAAAGCGTTTGACTTTGTCATCGGGTGTCAGGGCTTGTAGCAATTGTAAACGGTAAGGCTTCTGCTTTAGCCTTTTCCGTAAGATTTTCCAAACCGTCGGCTGTGGTACGTTTAGCTCCCTGCTCGCTTTATTCGTCGACTTCCGCGGGCTACGCGTGAAACTTGCCCGCACGCGTTCAACCGTTTCTTCGCTCACTGCAGGCCGACCCGTTGATTTCCCCTTACAGAGGCATCCAGAAGCTTTAAAATACGCATACCATCGCCGAATGGATTTGGCAGTTGGTGGATCTTTGTTGAACTTGGTCCTGAAGTGTCGTTGCACTGTTATGACTGACTGATGTGAGTGCATTTCAAGCACGACATACGCTTTCTCGGCTTCTGTCGCCATTTTGTCTCACTGCGCTCTCGAGCGCTCTGGCGGCAGAAACCTGAAGTGCGGCTTCAGCCGAACAAAACTTTATGAGTTTTTCTACGTATCTGTTGTGTGTCGTGACCATATGTCAATGAATGGAGCTACAGTGAATTTATGAAATCGCTTCAATCATTTGTAATAGCCCTGTATGTATGTATGTATGTAAGAGATACACCAGACTTGGATGTCTATGAACAGCAGACGAAAAGTGAAGGATCATCGCCGGTCTGGTTCCAACTGCTGTGCAGTCTTCCGTGTTGCTACCGCTGTTCATCATTTCTCAGACGAACTGATTACTGACTACGTGGATCCTACTAGTCCCACAGCAAATATTAACACAAACCTTTTAGTAGAAAATTTAATGTTGTTTAATACTGTAGTGGGAAACGTTTCGCTGGAGGACACAGTTTCGAGTTATTCAACGAAAACGCGGTAAAGTGGCCTTCAAACGCTCTCCCACGTCAACATTCAACCCTCACCTGTCAAGTTTTCTAGTATGGTGGCACTGCACGATGCGGGATTAGCCGAGCGGTCTAGGGCGCTGCAGTCATGGACTGTGCGGCTGGTCCCGGAGGAGGTTCGAGTCCTCCCTCAGGCATGGGTGTGTGTGTTTTTTCTTAGGATAATTTACGTTAAGTAGTGTGTAAGCTTAGGGACTGATGACCTTAGCAGTTAAGTCCCATAAGATTTCACACACACTTAACATTTCACATACACACTGTACAAATATTTGCGACTGCACGAATTATTTCCCACATCCGACCAGTGCAATAAGGCGTTTGAGGTGGATGAAATTAAGTCAAAACTCATCAAATACAGTGGAATGTCAGGTCTTAAATGGCTACACAGGATAACTGAAATGGCGTGGGAGTCGGGACAGGTTCCATCAGACTGGACGAAAGCAGTAATCACACCAATCTTTAAACACTGGTATAATTATGTTGCACTTAACGGCTCCACACATACGCACAGATGTATCGACAGACAGAGCGGCCAACAGACTGACCGACCGACCGACCGACAGACAGACAGACAGATTAGACCAACCAACAGACAGACCGACCAACAAACAGACAGACCAACCAACAAACAGACCAACCAACAAACAGACCGGACCAAGCAATAGGAAGTCCAACGGACAGACAGTCCGACCAACAGACAGACAGTCTGACCAACTGACAGACCAACTAACAGACAGTCTGACCAACAGACAGACAGACAGACAGACTGACCAACTGACCAACAGACAGACACACTCACTAAAAGTTAACCCCAGTCAGAGCTCCGCCACTACATTACACAGGAGGATTCTTCTGATTTACCCCCAAAAGTAAAATGGGAAAATTTCTCTTTAAAAAAAGAGTGCATATATTTTATTTATAACGTTTTGTTCAGACGAAATGTTACCTTAACATTTTTGTTTTTTCTCATTTTCTGTTACACTGATCCTTCCTCAGCCAACGTGGGATGAAGTAGCCCGGCTGGAACAACCAGCAAATGTTGTCATATCCCTACAAATAGTTACACCCACTTACCATCTGTGAATTGGCTGCTTCCAACGGCCACTCGCTGTATTAATAGGCTATTTAGTTTTGTGAAAAGGTCAAATCTTACCAGTATCCAACTGAATACAGTATTTGTTTTGTTCAGACAGTATTTCACTGTCTGCGAAAAATCTGAGATTACTGTGTTGTCCTCAAGGTCATTAATATACATCATGAACAGCAACGATCCCAACACACTCGCCTGGGGCACACCTGATGTTACTTCTACATCTGACGATGAATCCCTATCCAAGGTAACATGCTGCATCCTGGCTATCAAAAAGTCTCCAGTCCAGTCATAAATACCGCTTGACACCTCACGCGATCGTGTTTTCAGGGTTCCTGTCCTCTATAGAAACAGAACCGTTACAGTATCGCTTTGTCGTTCAGCCGTCTCTCTGAATGTCCGTCCATCCGGCTGTTAAGAGCCTTTTTGTCAGGAACAGGTAGCCGGATCACCTTGAAATTTAGGCCCTTGCTAACATCTTCGGGGCTTGGCGTTATAAAAAATCATAACTTCTAAATCAATGCAATAAAAAGATTCGGCCATTTATAGTACATATTTTGACACTCGCAAACTCACTCATCAGAAATCTGCAGCGTGCTTCGCATTGAAAGAAAGATGAAATTCCGCAAGAAGTAACATTTCACAGTACAAGTAAAAAAAAAAAAAAAAACTGAAGATTGGAAAACTGTCATTAAATCACATAAAAATATCGTTTCGCCGTTGGAACATACTCTGCAAGCATCAAATTTCACAAGCATAATAGACAAATAAATGAAAAGCACCAGTTTGCTTTTGTCCGACAATATTACTTTTATTGTCGACCGGTTTTAAGTAATATTGTAGAACAAAAGGAGACTGGTGATTTTCATTTATTATAATGTTCTTCTACCAAGAACCGACGGCAGATTCTGTTAACATGATAACAGACGAACGTTACTGAGTGCAAAAATATAATGTAGCTTGAGATAACGTGTTACTCAGCAAATACTAAATATTTTACATACATATGCTGAAGTCATCTGCTGGCTTCTTTTCGCAAGTCTGGGTTAGCTTGAAGAACTCCTGAAGAGATTCTGATATGGTCTTGGAATTAACGGCACCAGTATCTTGCCAGTATCTACACTCGTGCTCATAAATTAAGGATAATGCTGACATGTGGTGAAACAACGCTCTGGTGGGCGGTTTGCGGGTTTAAATCAGCTCGGGCTATGACCATGAGGTGCATTTGACCTGCGGTCGCCGCACCGTGGCGCTGGCAGCAGTCCACATACGCAGAGGTGTGTTGGTGCATGTCAGAGTACGGTGCAGCGAGTAAGTGTGCAGACGTTTTCAGACGTGCTAATGGTGACTGTCTGTTGAAAATGGCTCAAAGAACACATATCGATGACGTTATGAGGGGTAGGATACTAGGGCGACTGGAGGCTGGCCAAACACGGCAGGTCGTAGCACGGGCCCTCCGTGTGCCACAAAGTGAGATCTCGAGATTATGGCAAAGATTCCAGCAGACAGGAATCGTGTCCAGGCGCCACAGTACGGGACGTCCGCAGTGTACAACACCACAAGAAGACCGATATCTCACCATCAGTGCCCGCAGACGGCCACGGAGTACTGCAGGTAGCCTCGCTCGGGACCTTACCGCAGCCACTGGAACAGTTGTCTCCAGACACACAGTCTACAGACGACTGGACAGACACGGTTTATTCGCCCGGAGACCTGCAAGGTGCATTCCACCTACCCCAGGTCACAGGAGAGCCCATAAAGCCCGGTGTCAAGAACACAGTACATGGTCATTGGAGCAGTCGTCCCAGGTTGTGTTCACGGACGAGTCCAGGTACAGTCAGGAACAGTGATTCTGCAGGGTTTTCATCCGGCGTGAAACAGGAACCAGATACCAACCCCTTAATGTCCTCGAAAGGTACCTGTATGGAGTTCATGGTTTGATGGTGTGGGTGAGATTATGATTGGTGCACCTACACCCCTGCATGTGTTTGACAGAGGAACTGTAACAGGTCAGGTGTATCAGGACGTCATTTTGCACCAGTATGTCCGCCTATTCAGGGGTGCAGTGGTTCCCACCTTTCTCCTGATGGATGATAACGCACGGCCCCATCTAGCTGCCATCGTGGAGGAGTACCTTGAAACAGAAGATACCAGGCGAATGGAGTGGCCTGCCTGTTCTCCAGACCTAAACCCCATCGAGCACGTCTGGGATGCTCCCGGTCGACATATCGCTGCATGTCTGCACACCTCTAGGTCACTTCGGGAGCTCCGACACGCACTGGTGCAAGGATGGAAGGCTATACCCCAGCAGCTGCTCGACCACCTGATCCAGAGTATGACAACCCGTTGTGCGGCCTGTATACATGTGCACGGTGATCATGTATTTTGGGACGCGCTACTCAACTTATCACCAATACAGAGGACTTAACAGATCCGTGTCGTGTGTGTTCCCTATGTGCCTATGCTATTTAACGCCAGTTTTGTGTAGTGCCACGTTGTGGGCCACCACATTCTGCAATTATCCTTAATTTATGAGCATGTGTGTATATCGAAGAGAGCCAAAAATTATTGGGATTCTGGATTCCCATAGTGGGTGAATATACAGCATGTACCACAGAGAATCATCAGATTTTCTAAAATCATAACATTACGTTATTTGCGATATGTGCGTTCTAACAACCCTACCACAACAAAGGTCAAAAATTAATTATGATTGTAGTGTTGCTCACGCTGCTAAGTATTGCATTTTCGGGCAACAACAAAGTTATATTATGTGGCAGGTGTCATTAGAGCACAGTTAATAAAGTCATTTCATGAAATAATGGATAGACTAGACACTCATCTTTTCGTGTTTCCCGCGCTGGTCTCGTTGTGAACTCGTGGCTCAATCGTCGAAAATCTAGGTGGTGATGATTCCAAGCAAAGAGGCCTAGGTGTTACTCTGCGATATTCAAAAGTTTTATAGATCTCTTTCATAAACCATTCTTGAAGATTAAACTTCTGCAAATTAGGACAATGGTGATGTAAGAAAAAGTAATCAGCACTCCGAATTTCAGTTACACTTCTTTTTTATTACTTTTGCTGCAATATGCCTTCACAATATAAAACATGCTTGAAAAATATCTTCCTCACTGTTAAAGTTCACATTTCATAAACTGACTACAATTTTGCGTCTTTTCTACATGACGACCAAGACTTGACTCCCTAATAACCGCTTACGCGCTCAAAAATCAGAGTTACAAGTACGACAAAGATCATAGTGACAAAAGAAAGAATACACATAAGAATAATATCGTCGCAATATAAACATATCGATGTATCAAAGTACCTCTACATGAATGAAATCAAATCTGAATGTTGTCTCAGGAATATGTCAACTACTTTACAGAAACACAGTAGAATATTGCTGGTATCGAGAAGTTGAGGTGAGGTGCCGTAATGGTTACGTAATTCTAGTACCATTACAGCGTGAACAACGTAATGTCCGAAAGAGCAAACTCACTTCCTTCCCCAAGAGATTGATAGTATCTGATTCGCAGAGCGTTCTTAAAAACATTCAGTACTGTCGATGGAACAAAACAACCAACAGTTACATCTTGGATGTGATATCTGAATATATTACCAGCACACGCACGGGCCGGACGATCCATTTGTTGTGGGTACCTTCCCACTCTGGTATCCTCTATATGATGAAGTTGACGCATCAGCCAAACAAGCGGCAACCTTAGGCACCGACCTGGGTCTGCACCTTCTTTATACCGACCACTTACGTGAAGTCAAGGATCACGCAAGACAACAGTGGCAGGAAATGTGGAACGTCTCTCAACAGACAAAAGGCGGTTGTTACGCAGTGCTACAACCTCGGATTCCTTCACAGCCGTGGTTCATGAGGACACATCTGGGCCGATCCACGATTTCTACCATCGTAAGACTCCGCTTCGATCGTGCCTCTTTCCCACAACATCTACATCGCATCAACGTTTACAGTTCACCAGCATGTGAGTGTGATCCTGAGTCGTCGCAAGCTGATGTCAACCACATCTTATTTATGTGCCTCAAATTTGACCGTGAACGGTTGGTCTTTCTGAAGACATTGCTGCGTATGGGCTACCATCTTCCTCAATCAGCTTCTTCTTTTTTGTGTACTAAAGACGTTCGTCTATATAAAGTGACGGTTAACTTCATCAAGAGTACTGGTTACAATCTGTAGGTTTTAATGGTGTACGTAAATTATAAATACAGGGCTATTACAAATGATTGAAGCGATTACATAAATTCACTGTAGCTCCATTCATTGACATATGGTCACGACACACTACAGATACGTAGAAAAACTCATAAAGTTTTGTTCGGCTGAAGCCGCACTTCAGGTTTCTGACGCCAGAGCGCTCGAGAGCGCAGTGAGACAAAATGGCGACGGGAGCCGAGAAAGCGTACGTCGTGCTTGAAATGCACTCACATCAGTCATAACAGTGCAACGACACTTCAGGACGAAGTTCAACAAAGATCCACCAACTGCCAAATCCATTCGGCGATGGTATGCGCAGTTTAAAGCTTCTGGATGCCTCTGTAAGGGGAAATCAACGGGTCGGCCTGCAGTGAGCGAAGAAACGGTTGAACGCGTGCGGGCAAGTTTCGCGCGTAGCCCGCGGAAGTCGACGAATAAAGCAAGCAGGGAGCTAAACGTACCACAGCCGACGGTTTGGAAAATCTTACGGAAAAGGCTAAAGCAGGAGCCTTACCGTTTACAATTGCTACAAGCCCTGACACCCGATGACAAAGTCAAACGCTTTGAATTTTCGGCGCGGTTGCAACAGCTCACGGAAGAGGATGCGTTCAGTTCGAAACTCGTTTTCAGTGATGAAGCAACATTTTTTCTTAATGGTGAAGTGAACAGACACAATGTGCGAATCTGGGCGGTAGAGAATCTTCACGCGTTCGTGCAGCAAATTCGCAATTCACCAAAAGTTAACGTGTTTTGTGCAATTTCACGGTTTAAAGTTTACAGCCCCTTTTTCGTCTGCGAAAAAAAAGCTTACAGGACACGTGTATCTGGACATGCTGGAAAATTGGCTCTCGCCACAACTGGAGACCGACAGCGCCGACTTCGTCTTTCAACAGGATGGTGCTCCACCGCCCTTCCATCGTGATGTTCGGCATTTCTTAAACAGGAGATTGGAAAACCGATGGATCGGTCGTGGTGGAGATCACGATCAGCAATTCGTGTCATGGCCTCCACGCTCTCCCAACTTAACCCCATGCGATTTCTTTCTGTGGGGTTATGTGAAAGATTCAGTGTTTAAACCTCCTCTACCAAGAAACGTGCCAGAACTGCGAGCTCGCATCAACGATGCTTTCGAACTCATTGATGGGGACATGCTGCGCCGAGTGTGGGAGGAACTTGATTATCGGCTTGATGTCTGCCGAATCACTAAAGGGGCACATATCGAACATTTGTGAATGCGTAAAAAAACTTTTTGAGTTTCTGTATGTGTGTGCAAAGCATTGTGAAAATATCTCAAATAATAAAGTTATTCTAGAGCTGTGAAATCGCTTCAATCATTTGTAATAACCCTGTATGTCTTGCTGATGAAGATATTTCAGAAATGGTGTGAATTGTAAGCCAAGACACTTTTAATTATTTTCCAATTCAATTCAATTCAATTTTTAAAACATTATGTACAAAACTGTAACAGTTAAGCTTTTTATTCTTGTAAATATGCATTTCTGTATTTGTTTATTCAATTATGTGTACATTGTCACTATGTGTTGCCGATGGCTAAATTGAGTACACACTCAAAGGCGAAATAAAAACAAAATAAATAAAAAAAAAAAACCTCTCGAGTTTCACACGGTTCCCGCTAGGTGGCAGCAGTGTGCGCCCACTTCAGTTTTAATAAAAATGCTGTTGGGACGTTTTGCTCAGTGCGTGTGAGTAATAACTGTTTAACGTGACTTTCGTACCAGGTGTGGTGTGGATCCTCGTACAGCACAGAGCATTAGACGATGGCACAGCCAGTTCCAAGAAACAGGTTGTTTGTGTGAAGGCAAATCGCCGGGCCGTCCCCGAGTGTCTGACACAGACGTCTAACGCTTCCGCCATTTGTAGTTTCACAAGAAGTCCGCAGAAATCCGTTCGCCGTGCATCTCGACAGCTCAATATTCCCACGATCTCCGACTGGCGTGTGTTGCGTCGACGTTTACACAGGAAACCGTACAAAATTCAGCTACTGCAAGCTGTTCGTGAAGGTGACAAAGAATAACGTGCGGAGTTCTGTAATTTCGTTCTTGGCAAGATGGAGGATGCCAGTTTTCTTCCACACTAAATGTCTAGTGACGGAGCAATATTCAATTTAAATGGAAAAGAGAACCGCCATTGAGTGAGAATATGGGGCACGGAACAACCACATGAAGTTGTACAACGTGAGAGGTACTCTCCAAAATTTGGTACGTCTTGTGCCGTTTCGCGGGAAAAGGAGTGTGGTCCACTTCTGTTTGCGGAGAACACTGTTACAGGAAGCACATATCTCGACATACTTGGTTCAGCCTTACATTACTGGCATCCAAGGTCACCGGACCTGACTGTGTGATTATGTGTTGAGGCGCTTTATAAAAGACTGTTTTTGTGCCTCCGTCACCAACAACTGAGTCATAACATAACAGCAGCTGTGGAAGCTATAACTCAAGACATACTCGCCGCAGTGTGGGAACAATCTGAATACCGCACTGACATGTGCCGTGCATCTCAAGGGGGGCATAGTCAACACAAAAATGGCTCTGAGCACTGTGGGACTTAACATCTGAGGCCATCAGTCCCCTAGAACTTAGAACTACTTAAACCTAACTAACCTAAGGACATCGCACACATCCATGCCCGAGGCAGGATTCGAACCTGCGACCGTAGCGGTCGCGCGGCTCCAGACTGTAGCGCCTAGAACCGCTCGGCCACCCCGGCCGGCATACTCAACACCTAGTTTGGTTTCCAAAAGGGTTTTTCAACGGAAAATGCTATATATACTTTCACTAATTAAATATTAAATGCTCTGAGTAGCCGTAAGTCACCCGTTGGGATTTTTTGTGATCTATCAAAGGCTTTTGATTGTGTAAATCAACGAATACTTCTACATGAGCTCAAGTACTGTGGTATGAATGGGACAGCGCTCAAATGGTTTAAATCGTACCTAACTGGAAGAGAGCAGGAAGTTGAAATAAGCAGTTCACATAATATGCAAAAAAAAAAAAAAAACTGGTGATTTCTCAAACCGGGGAACAATCAAGAATGGGGTGCCGCAAGGTTCGGTCTTGGGTCCTCTGCTGTTCTTAATGTATATTAATGATTTGCCATTCTATACTCACGAAGATGCAAAGCTGGTACTTTTTGCCGATGATACAAGTATAGCTATCACACCCGACAGACAAGAATTAACTGGTGAAATTGTAAACGATGTTTTTCAGAAAATCATTAAGTGGTTCTCTGCAAATGGGCTCTCATTAAACTTTGACAAAACACAGTATATACAGTTCCACACAGTAAATGGAATGACACCATTGATAAATATAGACTTCGATCAGAAATCGTCAGCTAAGGTAGAATATTCAAAATTTCTAGGTGTATGCATTGATGAGGGGTTGAACTGGAAAAAACACACTGGGGATCTGCTGAAACGTTCGAGTTCAGCTACTTACGCTATTAGGGTCACTGCAAATTTTGGCGATATATATCTAAATTAGCTTACCACGCCTATTTTCATTCTCTGCTTTCGTATGGCATCATATTCTGGGGTAACTCATCATTGAGTAAAAGAGTGTTCATTGCACAAAAGCGTGTAACCAGAATAATTGCTGGAACTCATCCAAGATCATCCTGCAGACACTTATTTAAAGAGCTAGAGATCTTCACTGTAGCCTCACAATATATAAATTCACTTATGAAATTTGTTATTAACAATCTGAACGAATTCAAAAGTAATAGCAGTGTACATGGCTAGAACACTAGGAGAAAGGATGATCTTCACTACTCTAGGTTAATTCTAACTTTGGCTCAGAAGGGGGTAAATTATGCTGCCTCTAAAGTCTTTGGTCACTTACCTAATAGCATCAAAAGTCTGACAGATAGCCATATAGCATTTAAAAGGAAATTAAAAGAATATCTTAATGGCAACTCCTTCTACTCATTAGATGAATTTTTTGATATAATAAGTGGGTAATTTCCCCAATCCCCACAAAAAAATATTAATTGTCATGTAATATCTTGTGTAATGTAATATCTTCTATAGACACCTTTTATTAACCTGACACGTTCCAATCATTACAAAGTGTCGTATTCATGATCTATGGAACAAGTACTAATCTAATCTAATCTAAACCTATGGAAAGGTATGAAAAAAATCTTTTTTTAGTTTGCCGTTCATCAAAAAACAAAATTCATTGTATACGTTTATTGGTTTCAGAAATATAGACGTGGCAAATCGGATGATTCTTTTTCATACATCCTGTATAATGAATAACGTCCAGGAAACCGGTCTGTTGACACGCAGTCATCAGGGATTCAGAAATTATCGTCCTTCTGAAGCACAACTAGCTCTTTATCTTCACAAAGTAATGAGTGATATCGGTAGAGGATGTGAAATTGATTCCTTTTTTTCGATTTCGAGAAGGCTTTTGGTACTGTCCCTTACAGGCGATCTCTAGTCAAATTGCGTGCCTATGGAGTGTTTTGAACACCGTATATGTATGTATAGTGTTTTTGGAAATTTGTGGCAAGTTGTTATGGGACCAAACTGCTGAGGTCATCGGTCCCTAGGTTTACACACTACGTAATCAAACTTAAAGTAATTGACGCTATGGACAACACCCGTCTCCAAGGGAGGAAGCGAACCTCTGACTGGGGGAGCAGCACGGACAGTGACAAAGCGCCTCAGACCGGGTGGCTACCCCGCTTGGCGATGTACAGTCGTGGACAAAATGAGCGAGACCCCTCGCCTTTTCGTTATGCTGATCCGCACAGCTTTAATGTCTACTACACAGCATAACAGGCAAGGCCACGAAGTGCTACCTACATACTGTGCACAGGTGTGAAATTCAAAACTATCCGAAATTTGTCAGACTGTTTTCGACCATGTGTAAGACTACACCAATGCTGATTAGTGTGTTGAACACAACACGTAAATATAAGATATAAATGAAAGAAGAAACGCCACCAACACACAATACCACTAGGCTATGAAACAACTGTAGCAAACCAGAGCATCCTCGTTGTCCATGTGATGAATAAGACGACTAATTCGCAACATGGGACCTCTGCTGTTCCTGATCTATATAAATGACCTGGGTGACAATCTGAGCAGTTCTCTTAGGTTGTTCGCACATGATGCTGTAATTTACCGTCTAGTAAGGTCATCCGAAGACCAGTATCAGATGCAAACCGATTTAGAAAAGATTGCTGTATGGTGTGGCAGGTGGCAGTTGACGCTAAATAACGAAAAGTGTGAGGTGATCCACACGAGTTCCAAAAGAAATCCGTTGGAATTCGATTACTCGATAAATAGTACAATTCTCGAGACTGCCAATTCAACTAAGTACCTGGGTGTTAAAATTACGAACAACTTCAGTTGGAAAGACCACATAGATAATATTGTGGAGAAGGCGAGCCAAATGTTGCGTTTCATTGGCAGGACACTTAGAAGATGCAACAAGTCCACTAAAGAGACAGCTTACACTACACTCGTTCGTCCTCTGTTAGAATATTGCTGCGCGGTGTGGGATCCTTACCAGGTGGGATTGAAGGAGGACATCGAAAGGGTGCAAAAAAGGCAGCTCGTTTTGTATTATCGCGTAATAGGGGAGAGAGTGTGGCAGATATGATACGCGAGTTGGGATGGAAGTCATTAAAGCAAAGACGTTTTTCGTCGCGGCGAGATCTATTTACGAAATTTCTGTCACCAACTTTCTCTTCCGAATGCGAAAATATTTTGTTGAGCCCAACCCACATAGGTAGGAATGATCATCAAAATAAAATAAGAGAAATCAGAGCTCGAACAGAAAGGTTTAGGTGTTCGTTTTTCCCGCGCGCTGTTCGGGAGTGGAATGGTAGAGAGACAGTATGATTGTGGTTCGATGAACCCTCTGCCAAGCACTTAAATGTGAATTGCAGAGTAATCATGTAGATGTAGATAAACGTCAATGTAAGCAGCAATTTCTGTTGGAATGTGCTTCCTGTGAATTTAAAGGACATTAAAATATCAAGTGGATTAACTAACGTAATTATGAACCACTCAAGAACGTAAATCGATGGCCACATAGTTGTCAAACGTATTCTACGGTCTTGCCATTCTCCATTAGACTAGCAACAGGAAGAAGACGTTCGCTCAGCAGATGTGCAGAGATAGCTAGCAGTGGCGAAGCTCGCGCTCCGAAGACGCCACATTTTATTATTTTATTTTATTTTTTTTTTTTTTTTTATTTTGGTTATCAGTCTACTCACTGGTTTGATGCGGCCCGCCACGAATTCCTTTCCTGTGCTAACCTCTTCATCTCAGAGTAGCACTTGCAACCTACGTCCTCAATAATTTGCTTGACGTATACCAAACTCTGTCTTCCTCTACAGTTTTTGCCTTCTACAGCTCCCTCTAGTACCATGGAAGTCATTCCCTCATGTCTTAGCAGATGTCCTATCATCCTGTCCCTTCTCCTTATCAGTGATTTGCACATATTCCTTTCCTCTCCGATTCTGCGTAGAACCTCCTCATTCCTTACCTTATCAGTCCACCTAATTTTCAACATTCGTCTATAGCACGACATCTCAAATGCTTCGATTCTCTTCTGTTCCGGTTTTCCCACAGTCCATGTTTCACTACCATACAATGCTGTACTCCAGACGTACATCCTCAGAAATTTCTTCCTCAAATTAAGGCCGGTATTTGATATTAGTAGACTTCTCTTGGTCAGCAATGCCTTTTTTGCCATAGCGAGTCTGCTTTTGATGTCCTCCTTGCTCCGTCCGTCATTGGTTATTTTACTGCCTAGGTAGCAGAATACCTTAACTTCATTGACTTCCCGACCATCAATCCTGATGTTAAGTTTCTCGCTGTTCTCATTTCTACTACTTCTCATTACCTTCGTCTTTCTCTGATTTACTCTCAAACCATACTCTGTACTCATTAGACTGTTCATTCCGTTCAGCAGATCATTTAACTCTTCTTCACTTTCACTCAGGATAGCAATGTCATCAGCGAATCGTAACATTGGCGAAAGGCTACAGCCTTCTTACACCCTTCTTAATACGAGCACTTCGTTCTTGATCGTCCACTCTTATTGTTCCCTCTTGGTTGTTCTACATATTGTATATGACCCGTCTCTCCCTATAGCTTACCCCTACTTTTTTCAGAATCTCGAACAGCTTGCACCATTTTATATTGTCGAACGCTTTTTCCAGGTCGACAAATCCCATGAAAGTGTCTTGATTTTTCTTTAGCCTTGCTTCCATTATTAGCCGTAACGTCAGAATTGCCTCTCTCGTCCCTTTACTTTTCCTAAAGCCAAACTGATCGTCACCTAGCGCATTCTCAATTTTCTTTTCCATTCTTCTGTATATTATTCTTGTAAGCAGCTTCGATGCATGAGCTCTTGCCGTGTTCGGAATTGTGTGGATGATGCTTTTCCGAAAGTCAGATGGTATGTCGCCAGACTCATATATTCTACACACCAACGTGAATAGTCGTTTTGTTGCCACTTCTCCAAATGATTTTAGAAATTCTGATGGAATGTTATCTATCCCTTCTGCCTTATTTGACCGTAAGTCCTCCAAAGCTCTTTTAAAATCCGATTCTAATACTGCACCCCCTATCTCTTCTAAATCGACTCCTGTTTCTTCTTCTATCACATCAGACAAATCTTCACCCTCATAGAGGCTTTCAATGTATTCTTTCCACCTATCTGCTCTCTCCTCTGCATTTAACAGTGGAATTATTTCATTATTCTACCTTAAATAAACTGCGCAGAAAGTCATTCACCAGAAGTGAATAACTTTTTAGCAACACCAGATGATATTAACAGCTTGCCTGCGCTCCTTAGCCGTGCGTACAACGGCGTCATATCGCGGACCACGCGACTGCTACGGTCGCAGGTTCGAATCCTGCCTCGGGCATGGATGTCTGTGATGTCCTTAGGTTGGTTAGGTTTAAGTAGTTCTAAGTTCCAGGGGACTGATGACCTAAGCAGTTTCGAATCATAGTTCTTAGAGCCATTTTTTGACATTTCGCGTAAATTTTCTTTGCGTTGACATAGAAGCTCACTTTTTTACACCACCAAGGCACCGTATACCGCAGAAACCGCGATACATCTCCGCTTACTCGAGGTAAACGGGTTTCAAGGGTTGGGTAGACAGATGGACGGTCAAGAAAGTGAGACTAGTAGGGTTCCATTTTAACCGATTTAGGTGACGAAATCGAAACAACGAAAATAGCTACCACAGTTACCGAAGATGAGGACCACATAAATAACTTCCCCTCCTCTTTATTCGAAATGTTCCAGTTGCAGTCGATACATCAGCATATTAATCGTAGCTACGCTCTCGATCCAGATCACGTTTACAGGAACGCAAATAAAATCCATTTGCCTACACACGTGGTAATTCAGATCCCAGTATTAATACCACCACATTTTAGAAGTGCGAGCATTCCCATTGCTAGCTACCTTGTGAAACACTTCGGCTAATGAACGTTTTCTGGCTGTGGCGAGTCTAATGGAGAATTCGAAACATTGTATAACACGTTTGGCAGCTATGTAGCCGTTTATTTCCTGGGGTGGTGCAGATTTATCCTACTGCATTTACTCGCTAATAACAGTATTTTGCTATTTCGATAAACATCCCGAATGATTGTCACATAAGCGGTGACATAAAGCTAGAAAATTCATGTTTTTGAGTCCAGATACACTATGCAACAAAAACTGCAGATAATTTTGCCATTTTCATTGCGGCTTATTCATATCTGGGGTAATAATAGAGGGCTGTTGGCTTGGGTTATCTGCTAGCGTTATGTTTGCTACTGCCAGGGAGGTCTGGTTTCTTTTCGGTTCTAATCTCGATGGAGGCAGACAGACTATCAGTAAAGCAATTGTAAGAAATTCTCGCACCCCCAGTACGTTTTATTGCTACTTTTATTCCGTACCGACGCCTTGTGGATGTCAATGTGAAACTCTTGCAGAATTGCATACTTGTTACTGCCTACTTTTTCCGCTTCTGTCAATAACTGAATTTATGTAAGTGTGGCTCTGAATGATTTTTAACAGAGTTTCGTTATGAATCTTCACGAATTGTTAAATCTGCACACTTTCACGGTAGGTCAGCAACGGTAATCCAGTATGGCTGGTCTGAACGTTGACACAGACCGTTTCGCGGCCGAATGCGCATAATATTTTGCTAATTCGTAATGATCTGGGGTACTTTGTCTTACTAAAACAGTTATGTTAGCTCGATACGCTGAAATTCATTTTTATTAGTACAGTTCATACTAACTAGCGTTTCTTCTTTCATTAATATGTTATATTTACGTGTCTGTGTTTAACACACTTATAAGCATTAACATAGTCTTACACATGATTGAAAACATTCTGACAAGTTCGGATATCTTTTCAATTTTAGGCCTGTGTATAGTACGAAGTGCATTCAAGTTCTAAGGCCTCCGATTTTTTTTTTCTAATTAACTACTCACCCGAAATCGATGAAACTGGCGTTACTTCTCGACGTAATCGCCCTGCAGACGTACACATTTTTCACAACGCTGACGCCACGATTCCATGGCAGCGGCGAAGGCTTCTTTAGGAGTCTGTTTTGACTACTGGATAATCGCTGAGGCAATAGCAGCACGGCTGGTGAATGTGCGGCCACGGAGAGTGTCTTTCATTGTTGGAAAAAGCCAAAAGCCACTAGGAGCCAGGTCAGGTGAGTAGGGAGCACGAGGAATCACTTCAAAGTTGTTATCACGAAGAAACTGTTGCGTAACGTTAGCTGGATGTGCGGGTGTGTTGTCTCGGTGAAACAGCACACGCGCAGCCCTTCCCGGACGTTTTTGTTGCAGTGCAGGAAGGAATTTGTTCTTCAAAACATTTTCGTAGGATGCACCTGTTACCGTAGTGCCCTTTGGAACGCAATGGGTAAGGATTACGCCCTCGCTGTCCCAGAACACGGACACCATCATTTTTTCAGCACTGGCGGTTACCCGAAATTTTTTTGGTGTCGGTGAATCTGTGTGCTTCCATTGAGCTGACTGGCGCTTTGTTTCTGGATTGAAAAATGGCATCCACGTCTCATCCATTGTCACAACCGACGAAAATAAAGTCCCATTCGTGCTGTTGTTGCGCGTCAACATTGCTCGGCAACGTGCCACACGGGCAGCCGTGTGGTCGTCCGTCAGCATTCGTGGCACCCACCTGGATGACACTTTTCGCATTTTCAGGTCGTCATGCAGGATTGTGCGCACAGAACCCACAGAAATGCCAACTCTGGAGGCGATCTGTTCAACAGTCATTCGGCGATCCCCCAAAACAATTCTCTCCACTTTCTCGATCATGTCATCAGACCGGCTTGTGGGAGCCCGAAGTTGTTTCAGTTTGTTGTCACACAATGTTCTGCCTTCATAAAACTGTCGCACCCACGAACACACTTTCGACATACCCGTATCTCCATCACCACATGTCTCCTTCAACTTTGGATGAATTTCAATTGGTTTCATACCACGCAAATTCAGAAAACGAATGATTGCACGCTGTTCAAGTAAGGAAAACGTCGCCATTTTAAGTATTTAAAACAGTTCTCATTCTCGCCGCTGGCGGTAAAATTCCATCTGCCGTACGGTGCTGCCATCTCTGGGACGTATTGACAATGAATGCGGCGTCATTTTAAAAGAATGCGCATGTTTCTATCTCTTTCCAGTCCGGAGAAAAAAATCGGAGGCCTTAGAACTTGAATGTACCTCGTATGTTGGTAGCACTTCGTCGCCTTGCCTGTTATGCTGTGTAGCAGACTTTAAAGCTGTGCGGATCAGCATAACGAAAGGCGAGGGGTCTCGCTCGTATTGTCCACGACTGAACGTGTGGTGCGTGTGTGTGTGTGTGTGTAATTAAGTTTGCAAGGAACCCAGAGTGCGCGGGTCCTACTTTTGATGATAAACGTACGTGTGCTGTTGAGTCACTTGCTTTTTGCAAGTCATCACCATCTGCCTGACAGTCTCACTGCATGACCTTCTGCATGTCGCTTGAGCAGAGTTGTTGTTGCATTTCATATTTCAACATTTTCGGAATGCACAGTGGATGGACTGGAGGCGGTCATTCTGTTCGAATGCGCCATTATGTTTGAGGTCACACTGTGTTCAAAGATCCTGGAACAAACGTGAGTAAAGTGTAACGGGCAGCAGTTTCGCGTATCACTTCCGGTACCCCTGGTCGTGACCCCAGCAGTGGTTCACCAATCCCGCAGGGGCGGCCGTCTTTTTGCCACACTACGCCCATTTGGTACAGTTTACATGGGATGGACTAAATTAAAAATTAAATTAATTAAAAATTTTAAGTAATAAGTCACAGCTGCAAAATAGTAACGCGAATTCTTTACAGACAAATGGAAAAACTGATAGAAGCCGACCTCGGGGAAGATCACTTTGGATTCCATAAAAATGTTGGAACACGTGAGGCAGTACTGATCTTACGACTTATCTTAGAAGAAAGATTAAAGAAAGGCAAAGCTACGTTTCTAGCATTTGTAGACTTGGAGAAAGCTTTTGACAATTGTGACTGGAATACTCTCTTTCAAATTCTAAAGGTGGCAGGGGTAAAATACAGGGAGCGAAAGGCTATTTACAATTAGTACAGAAACCAGATGGCAGTTATAAGAGTCGAGGGGCATGAAAGGGAAGCAGTGGTTGGGAAGGGAGTAAGACAGGGTTGTAGCCTCTCCCCGATGTTATTCAATCTGTATATTGAGCAAGCAGTAAAGGAAACAAAAGAAAAATTCGGAGTAGGTATTCAAATCCATGGAGAAGAAATAAAAACTTTGAGGTTCGCTGATGACATTGTAATTCTGTCAGAGACAGCAAAGGACTTGGAAGAGCAGTTGAATGGAATGGACAATGTCTTGAAAGGAGGATATAAGATGAACATCAACAAAAGCAAAACGAGGATAATGGAATGTAGTCGAATTAAGTCGGGTGATGCTGAGGGAATTACATTAGGAAATGAGACGCTTAAAGTAGTAAAGGAGTTTTGCTATTTGGGGAGCAAAATAACTGATGATGGTCGAAGTAGAGAGGATATCAAATGTAGACTGGAAATGGCAAGGAAAGCGTTTCTGAAGAAGAAAAATTTGTTAACATCGAGTATAGATTTAAGTGTCAGGAAGTCGTTTCTGAAAGTATTTGTATGGAGTGTAGCCATGTATGGAAGGGAAACATGGACGATAAATAGTTTAGACAAGAAGAGAATAGAAGCATTCGAAATGTGGTGCTACAGAAGAATGCTGAAGATTAGATGGATAGATCACATAACTGATGAGGAGGTATTGCATAGGATTGGGGGAGAAGATGAGCTTGTGGGACAACTTGACTAAAAGAAGGGATCGGTTGGTAGGACGTTCTGAGGCATCGAGGGATCACCAGTGTAGTATTGGAGGGCAGCGTGGAGGGTAAAAATCGTAGAGGGAGACCAAGAGATGAATAGACTATGTAGATTCAGAAGGATGTAGGCTGCAGTAGGTACTGGGAGATGAAGAAGCTTGCACAGGATAGAGTAGCATGGAGAGCTGCATCAAACTAGTCTCAGGACTGAAGACCACAACAGCAACAAGAAGTAATTACTTCTTTGCTTCTGTGTATGTTCTGGAAAGCTACTGCAGATACATGTCTGGCACATGTTTCGTTAGATTCACCAGAGAAATAACAAGAGAGTAAATCGAAATCGTGCTTTACTTCAACCTCGTACAGTTTTGCGATGGCTTCATATTAGCGAAGTTGCTAAATTTCAGGCAAAGTCTTTCATTAGCCGTAACTCCGTAACTAAACATTTGCGGACCTATTTTTATATGAACTTTTTTCTCTAGTTTTACTTGTAGAATAACGTGTTAAGATATTTGCCTATCTTCGTGTGTCACCCTGTATATAAGGAAGAGTAGGGGGCCTAGAACACTACCTTGGGGAGCGCCGTAAATCACTTCGGTTTTACTCGATGTCTTTTCGTCAGTTACTACGAATGGCGACCTCTATGACAGAAGAACTTGCATATGGGGCCACTGCCCCACTGGAACGCCACCCCTATGTTGGGTGTTCCACGATTCGACCAGTCGGCCAAACGGAGAACGACAATGGGGTCGCTTTCAGTCTGTGACAGGTGCTGATACCGCTGCCTCACAGGAGAACGCGGCAGCTTCGCAGTGATCACCCAGCACCTGCCACTGCTCGCGGCCCTTATGTATTCCCTACCAGGACTGGTGAACACAGTAAACGCGTAGAACAGTAATGCATTCCGTTGGGTGCGTTGCCTGTCACAGATGATTTCAAAGCTTAAACACTTACATTCCCGCCGATGTTCTGCATGAAGTTACATTGACGCCTGTCCGTATCTTCTGGTTTATTTATTGCGGGAACGTGAAGTATCGGGTGTCAGTCGAGCACATGCTACAAAAATCACTTCCTGCTCCAGAAGCTAGTGGTAATGGGCTCGAGGCGAGTGTTGGAGACACGTTTCGAGACAGCGGATGCTGCCCGTTCGTGAACGTCGTGACGATAAAAGAAAACGTGACGGAGGCACGAAAAAGTTCGTGCAGTGTTTGGGGGGACACCACGCATCCGTCGCGATTGCGGAAAACCTCGTCTCGCCCCCGATGTTCCGCCGCGGGAGCCGCAAAAGAAGCTCAAATGGTTCAAATGGCTGTCAGCACTATGGGACTTAAATTCTGAAGTCGTCAGTCGCCTAGGACTTAGAACTACTTAAACCTAACTAACCTAAGGACATCACACACATCCATGCCCGAGGCAGGATTCAAACCTGCGACCGTAGCGGTCGCGCGGTTCCAGACTGTAGCGCTTAGAACCGCTCGGCGTTACTGGCCGGTGCAAAAGGAGCGAATGATGCCGACTATGTACAGGGTGTTTCACAACTCATGTTACACACTTCTAGAGGTTGTAGATGGGACTCAGTAGAACGAGTTTTACGCAGGTTAGATGCATACATTGTACGAGGTGCATTCAAGTTCTAAGGCCTCCGATATTTTTTCTCCGGACTGGAAAGAGATACAAACATGCGCATTGTTTTAAAATGAGGCCGCGTTCATTATCAATATGTCCCAGAGATGGCAGCACCGTACGGCAGACGGAATTTTACCGCCAGCGACGAGAATGAGAACTGTTTTAAATACTTAAAATGGCGACGTTTTCCTTACTTGAACAGCGTGCAATCATTCGTTTTCTGAATTTGCGTGGTGTGAAACCAATTGAAATTCATCGACAGTTGAAGGAGACACGTGGTGATGGAGTTATGGATGTGTCGAAAGTGCGTTCGTGGGTGCGACAGTTTAATGAAGGCAGAACATCGTGTGATAACAAACTGAAACAACCTCGGGCTCGCACGAGGCAGTCTGACGACACGATCGAGAAAGTGGAGAGAATTGTTTTGGGGGATCGCCGAATGACTGTCGAACAGATCGCCTCCAGAGTTGGCATTTCTGTGGGTTCTGTGCACACAATCCTACATGACGACCTGAAAATGCGAAAAGTGTCATCCAGGTGGGTGCCACGAATGCTGACGGACGACCACACGGCTGCCCGTGTGGCACGTTGCCCAGCAATGTTGACGCGCAACGACAGCACGAATGGGACTTTCTTTTCGTCGGTTGTGACAATGGATGAGACGTGGATGCCATTTTTCAATCCAGAAACAAAGCGCCAGTCAGCTCAATGGAAGCGCACAGATTCACTGCCACCAAAAAAATTTCGGGAAACCGCCAGTGCTGAAAAAATGATGGTGTGCATGTTCTGGGTCAGCGAGGGCGTAATCCTTACCCATTGCGTTCCAAAGGGCACTACGGTAACAGGTGCATCCTACGAAAATGTTTTGAAGAACAAATTCCTTCCTGCACTGCAACAAAAACGTCCGGGAAGGGCTGCGCGTGTGCTGTTTCACCGAGACAACGCACCCGCACATCGAGCTAACGTTACGCAACAGTTTCTTCGTGATAACAACTTTGAAGTGACTCCTCGTGCTCCCTACTCACCTGACCTGGCTCCTAGTGACTTCTGGCTTTTTCCAACAATGAAAGACACTCTCCGTGGCCGCACATTCACCAGCCGTGCTGCTATTGTCTCAGCGATTTTCCAGTGGTCAAAACAGACTCCTAAAGAAGCCTTCGCCGCTGCCACGGAATCGTGGCGTCAGCGCTGTGAGAAATGTGTACGTCTGCAGGGCGATTACGTCGAGAAGTAACGCCAGTTTCATCGATTTCGGGTGAGTAGTTAATTAGGAAAAAAATCGGAGGCCTTAGAAGTTGAATGGACCTCGTATAACTAATAAGTGTGGTTACTGAAATGAACTGCGGAAAAAAGCAATTTGTGGCACAACCTGAGCAAAATAAGGGGTTGATTGGTAGAACACATCCTATGGCATCAAGGAATCATCAGTTTGGCAATGGACGGGGGTATCTAGGTTAAAAATTGTAGAGGAAGCGAAGGCTCGAATACAATAAAGTGATTCAAGTGGAATTGTAGTCAACTTGTAAGGTGGTGTTATTTTACAACGTAGAAAGCGTGGTTGCATCCAATACGAGATAAGTAAGCCCCTTCTGTGATAATAAAGACAGGTTTCTGCTCGTTCATTAAAACATGTACGAGGCGTGTTTTTTAAGTAAGTGCCGTTTTGAAATTAAAAAAAAGACGTGCTAAGATATCGCAGTAATTTTATTTTTACATGAAAGTCTGTACCTTAATCTACTCTTCTACATAATTTTCGTCAATACTGAAGCACTTGTCATAACGTTGTACCAGTTTGTGAATACCCTCCTCATAGAAGTCTGCCGCCTGACTTGTTAACCACTGCATCACCACTGTTTTGACTTCGCCATCGTCTCGAAGACGCTGTCCGCCCAGAGGCGGGCTGCTAGATTTGTTACTGGTAGGTTTGATCATCACGCGAGTGTTACGGAAATGCTTCAGGAACTCGGGTGGGAGTCTCTGGAGGAAAGGGGGCGTTCTTTTCGTGAATCGCTACTGAGGAAATTTAGAGAACCAGCATTTGAGGCTGGCTGCGGTACAATTTTACTGCCGCCAACTTATTTTTCGCGGAAATACCACAAAGATAAGATAAGAGAGATTAGGGTTCGTACAGAGGCATATAGGCAGTCATTTTTCCCTCGTTCTGTTTGGGAGTGGAACAGGGAGAGAAGACGCTACCTCCGCCACGCACCGTATGGTGGATTGCGGAGTATGTATGTGGATGTAGGTGTTTCTTCAAGTGCAGGAACAGATGGCAGTCACTGGGCGCAAGATCGGGGCTGCACGGAGGATGATCTAGAGTTTCCCGTCGAAAAGATGTGATGAGGTCTTTGGTCTGATTCGCCACATGCGGACGGGCAATGTCTTGGAGCAAAACGATGCCCTTGCTCAACTTCCATGGACTGGTGTGAGGTAGGCCACCCATGTCTCATCGCCCGTAACAATTTGGCTTAAGAAATCATCACCGTCGTTGTGGTACCGCTCAAGGAAAGTCAATGCACTGTGTAAACATTTGGTTTTGTGCACATCCGTCATTTACGGTACCCAACGCGCGCACAATTTTCGGTAATTCAAGTGCTCGGTCACAATGCCATAGAAAACACTATGAGAAACATTAGGAAAGTCATCCGGCAAGGAGGAAATCGTAAGGCGTCTGTTTTCTCTCGCATTACTGTCCACTTCCTGCACCAAACTTTCATTAAAGACCGAAGGACGCCCACTCCGTCGTTCAACGTGCACATTTGTGCGGCCATCTTTAAACGCTCTCACCCACCTCCTTACCATTCCGTCACTCATAATGTTTTCTCTGTAAACTGCACACATCTCACGATGAATGTCGATCGCTTTTAGGCCTTTAGCACTAAGAAATCTTACAACAGCCCGTACTTCACAGTCGGCGGGACACACGATTATTGGAGGCATCTTAAACACTCAGTACAGAACGTAAACAAGGAAGAATCAGGCTGTAATTGCGTCAGTGCGTAGATTAAGGTACGAGATTTCATGTAAAAATAAAATTATTGAGGTATCTTAGCACGTTTTTTTTTTTTAATTTCAAAACGGTACTTACTTAAAAGACACGCCTCGTGTGTGGCTGACATCGTCTGGTACACTTAATTTATTGCATAATGTCTGCATGTTGGGTGACTGGGAACAAGCAGAGCTGTGAAGCCCGTGGTAGAACGGAAGGACATATCTAACGTACCTCCACTTCTTCTACTGGCTATTGGTGGCGGAGACTTGCCATGAGTACGTACGAGTGATAATTTGCAGAAATGGCTCTGAGCACTATGGGACTTAACATCTGAGGTCATCAGTCCCCTAGAACTTAGAACTACTTAAACCTAACTAACCTAAGGACATCACACACACATCCATGCCCGAGGCAGGATTCGAACCTGCGACCGTAGCGGTCGCGCTGTTCCAGACTGAAGCGCCTAGAACAGCTCGGCCACTCCGGCCGGCCAATAATTTGCAGAAATGGATATTTTAACGCTACTGAAGTCGCCCTAACACTTATACGTCCCGCAGTAGGAGTACGTTATTGTCGTTAATTATGTAAATTGTCATGTGGTAGCCTCCCCATTTGCTAATCTTATCCTGTGGATACGATAGAATGTCAGGATAAGTCCCCCTTTTAACGAATAAATTATATAATGTACACAAGAGACAAGATTAACTGGTACAGGTTCAAAAATGGCTCTGAGCACTATGGGACTCAACTGCTGAGGTCATTAGTCCCCTAGAACTTAGAACTAGTTAAACCTAACTAACCTAAGGACATCACAAACATCCATGCCCGAAGCAGGATTCGAACCTGCGACCGTAGCGGTCTTGCGGTTCCAGACTGGAGCGCCTTTAACCGCACGGCCACTTCGGCCGGCTAACTGCTACAGGAAAATAGTATGTACTGACGGACAAATGCCGTGATTTTAATACATTCATTCGACACTTAAAAAATAAAAAACAATTTAAGGAACTAAGTAAGCATTACAAATCTCATGTTCTCCCTGTATTAATACTGGCCCTTAAACTGTCTGGTCTGCCCTATAGTGTACTCCCGATCTGTGATTAGGCGCCGAGTAACTGGACATCCCCCGTTGTGCTAAATAGCGATCTCAATGAGCAGTGAGAAACCTCAGCGCACGTGATTCACCAATGTAAATTCATTTTCCCACACGCCGGTGATAAAGAAGATCACTGTAATGATCAAAAGCTGTAACCGCAGGCATTCTCTAGATGATGGTAGCAAACTTTTTACTTTGCTTTACTTTACATGGCCTTATCGAGCATACGGCTGCTCTATGAGCCTCTTCCACTTCTGACTGTCCAATGCACTGTTTGTCCAGTTGCTGCTGCTGTTCATCCTAGTTGTGTCCTCCAGAATGTTATCCCGCCATCTGATTCTGGGTCTCCCTCTTCCTCTATTGTTCTGCTGAATGCCATTCTAGGTAGTCTATTCTCTGTCATTCTTGCCATATGGCCTGCGCAATTCAACCTTTCCGTGTGGGGTTTGCTAGTCCCCCATCAGGCGCCTCCCAAAGTGGCGGATAGGCGAATGCTCTCTAGATATAGAGGATACCGGGGACATAAAATACCCGGGGTGGACCAAAACTAGCACGGGCAGGAGAGCCTCGCTCAGCCGCGGTGAAGGCAACCCTCCTAGGGGTAGAGTACCCCAAAATCAAGACTCCTGGTCCTCCAGGTTGGGGGTTGTGCAGAGGGCTACCAGGCCACTCATGTAAAAATAACGAAACGGTCAGGATACTCAATGCAAGCCTCTGAAACAGGACAGGATTTACTGGCACAACAAACTGCCAAAGCTACAAGGATTTCTCTTTTGGATGATAGCAAAATTTTACTCCACCAAAATTACAGCGGAAGACGTCCGTCGACTGCCGTGGACCTCCAAGTCGACCCTCCTCTTCCACGACCCCTCAACGATTCCCTTTTTTCTTCTCTCCTCTTTTCGCTGCTCAAAGTCTTTTCTCCCAAACTTGGGTGGCGAATCACCTTTCCGGAAGGACCTCGCTCCTTAACGCCGACCAGCTTAGAATCCGGACCGAAGTTTCTGTAAGCTCTCTCTACGTCCGCAGCAGGAAAGTACGCGAACACCTGCTGCCACGTGTTTTTGGCCAACCAGGCCGCCCTCTCAGGCCTGCCCGCCGCACACGCGTTCCCGTCTTGCAGGTGGTCCAGCTCACGGGCGGATCACGGTTTCAGTGCCGGAAGCGGCTGTGCTGTCCTGTTGTCCGAAGGCATGTGTGAGCGTCCTGTGTCCTTCCGTTCTACCACGGGTTTCAGAGCTCTGCTTGTTCCCCAGTCACCCAATATCCAGACATCATACAATAAATTACACTACTGGCCATTAAAATTGCTACACCAAGAGGAAATGCAGATGATAAACGGGTATTCATTGGACAAATATATTATACTAGGACTGACATGTGTTTACGTTTTCACGCAATTTCGGTGCATAGATCCTGAGAAATCAGTACCCAGAACAACCACCTCTGGCCGTAATAACGGCCTCCATACCCCTGGGCATTGAGTCAAACAGAGCTCGGATGGCGTGTACAGGTACAGCTGCCCGTGCAGCTTCAACACGATACCGCAGTTCATCGAGAGTAGTGACTGGCGTATTGTGATGAGCCAGTTGCTCGGCCACCATTGACCAGACGTTTTCAATTGGTGAGAGATCAGGAGAATGTGCTGGCCAGGGCAGCAGTCGAACATTTTCTGTATCCAGAAAGGCCCGTACAGGACCTGCACCATGCGGTCGTGCATTATCCTGCTGAAATGTAGGGTTTCGCAGGGATCGAATGAAGGATAGAGCCACGGGTCGTAACACATCTCAAATGTAACGTCCACTGTTCGAAGTGCCGTCAATGCGAACAAGAGGTGACCGAGAAGTGTAACCAATGGCACCCCATACCATCACGCCGGCTGATACGCCAGTATGGCGATGACGAATACACGCTTCCAATGTGCGTTCACTGTGATGTCGCCAAACACGGATGCGTCCATCGTGATGCTGTAAACAGAACCCGGATTCATCCGAAAAAATGACGTTTTGTCATTCGTGCACCCAGGTTCGTCATCGAGTACACCATCGCAGCCGCTCCTGTCTGTGATGCAGCGTCAAGGGTAACCGCAGCCACGGTCTCCGAGCTGATAGTCCGTGCTGCTGCAAACGTCGTCGAACTGTTCGTGCAGATGTTTGTTGTCTTGCAAACGTCCCCATCTGTTGCCTCAGGGATCGAGACGTGGCTGCACGATCCGTTACAGCCGTGCGGATAAGATGCCTGTCATCTCGACTGCTAGTGATACGAGGCCGTTGGGATCCAGCACGGCGTTCCGTATTACCCTTCTGAACCCACCGATTCCATATTCTGCTAACAGTCATTGGATCTCGACTAATGCGAGCAGCAATGTCGCGATACGATAAACCGCAATCGCGATAGGCTACAATCCGAACTTTCTCAAAGTCGGAAACGTGATGGTACGCATTTCTCCACCTTACACGAGTCATCACAACAACGTTTCACCAGGCAACGCCGGTCAACTGCTGTTTGTGTATGAGAAATCGGTTGGAAACTTTCCTCGTGTCAGCACGTTGTAGGTGTCGCCACCGGCGCCAACCTTGTGTGAATGCTCTGAAAAGCTAATCATTTGCATATGACAGCATCTTCTTCCTGTCGGTTAAATTTCGCATCTGTAGCACGTCATCTTCGTGGTGTAGCAATTTTAATAACCAGTAGTGTAAGTGTACTAGACGATGTCAGTCACATACATGTTTTTAATGAACGAGCACAAACTTGTCTTTCCTATCATTGAAGGGGCTTACCTATGTCGTATTGGATGTAAGCGCGGTTTCTAAGTTGTAAAATAACACCACCTTACAAACTGATGACATTGTTATCCTCAGTGAAATTCAGAGAAAATTACACGACCTACAGAGCGTAAACTATTGATTGTATCTAAAGTGAAGAAAGACGAAAGCAATGAGGATCAGCACAAACGAAGATAGCAATAAATTTAGCCTGTAAATTTATGAAGGGGAGGAATTCGGATACCTTGGAAGGAAAATAGCGCATCATGCACGGAACAAGGACGGCATAAAGAGTGGACTAGAACAGGATGACTGGGCTTTCTTGGCTAATAGATGTCTACTACTATCAAACGTGTTGGAAGAAAATTGTGAGACCCTATGTTTGCAGCACAGCACTGTATGGTACTGAATCATGGACTGTCGAAGAACCGGAACAGATGAGTATTTGATGTGTGTTGCTAAAAAAGAATGTTCAGAATAAGGCGGACAGATAAGGTAAGGAATAGGGAAGCTCCCTACGAAGTCGGTGAAGAGAGGAATATATGATGGAAAACACTGGCGAGAGGGACAGGGTAATAGGGCACGTGTTAAGGGATAGGGGAATAACTTGCATGGTACTAGAGGGAGATGTAGAGGATAAAAGCTGTACAGAAAGAGAGAGTGGTACAGAAGATGGTTTCATGTTGGGCCACATCAAATCAATCAGAAGACTGATGACCTCTCCCACACCACCACACACTCTTTCTTCCTTCCACACACACACACACACACACACACACACACACACACACACTGTAAGTAGGCTGTTTAGGTTTTCATATTGGTAAGACCACGTAGCGCTCTGTATGAAAATCACTGGCTGTGCTGTGTGCAGTCTGTGGCTGGTTGGCATTGTTGAAAAATTGTAGTGTTAGGCAGTTGGCTGTGAACAGCGCGTAGCGTTGCACAGTTGGAGGTGAGCCGCCAGCAGTGGTGGATGTGGGGAGAGAGATGGCGGAGTTTTGAGAGCGGACGATCTGGACGTGTGTCCATCAGAGACAGTAAATTTGTAAGACTGGATGTCTTGAACTGCTATATATATTATGATTTTTGAACACTATTAAGGTAAATACATTGTTTTTTCTCTATCAAAATCTTTCGTTTGTTAAACTATGCCTATCAGTAGTTAGTGCCTTCAGTAGTTTGAATCTTTTATTTAGCTGGCAGTAGTGGCGCTCGCTGTATTGCAGTAGTTCGAGTAACGAAGATTTTTGTGAGGTAAGTGATTTGTGAAAGGTATAGTTTAATGTTAGTCAGGGCCATTCTTTTGTAGGGATTATTGAAAGTCAGATTGCGTTGCGCTAAAAATATTGGGTGTCAGTTTAGTGTTGATCAGAATAAGTACAGAGAGAAATGTCTTAGTACGTTCAGTGTTGCTCAGCTGTTTGAAAATTAAATAATGTAAGAGGAATATCAGCACAGTAATTCATCAATTACACAAGTGTGCAGTGGTGAAGAGGTTTGCACAGGACAGACTAGTGTGGAGAACTGCACCCAACCAGTCTTCAGGCTGAAGGGCACAATAGCAAACAGAGTTGAGGGGTAGGAGTCGGAGGGGGGGGGGATGATGAAGGATCTGGGAAATGAGAGGGAGGGAGCCACTGTAGAGACAGGGAAAATGCGTGGTGAGACTGAAAAAAGAGAGAAGTTGATGAAAGTCAGGTGTAAACAAGTAGACAAAGAAAGGAACTGGAAGTGGATATTCAAAGATTTAGAAGTATAAAAGAATGAAAAATAAGGGAAGAAGGTGCTATATAACGAGGAAGAGGAGAGAGAGAGAGAGAGAGAGAGATAGTTAAAGAAAGAGGAAAACAATGGCAGGAAATGGTAGTGAATAGTGTGATCGCGATGTTTAGGGAGAGAAGGAGAGTACAGAAACATTAAACAAGATAGCCTCGCTGTGGAAAATGAAACACGACAGCAGCATGAGCAAGTGGTGTTGTCACGAGTTCGTAAATGTTGGGCTTCTCCAGTTTCGGAGACGACGTGGAGTCAGGCTGTGAAAGCAGAAATATTTGTCACCGCCAGCCGCGCTTGCCGGCAACAGGGAAGCAGAGAACGAGCTTGTTTCCCAGCAGATCAGCTCCAGTTTATAAAACACGGCGGGGCACTGTTTGAGAAGCTCAGCGTTGTGGAGCGCGAGACTCTTCAGGGGTCTGCAGTCGGCGGGAAACCAGCGGAGGGGTGGAGTCGCGGCTTCTGCGTGCGTGTGTGTGTGTGTGTGTGTGTGTGTGTGCGTGCGTTGTGTTGAAGACGCAATGGGGCTAGCTGGAAAGCTGGCGTGACGTCACAGCCAACGGTCCCAGAAATGAAAGGTAAGCCAGTCTGATGCACCTACGAAACAGTGCATACATTGATGTAACATTTCGTTCGAAACTTCTTCCTATACAATATGATTAAAATATTGTCACAAAATGGTTCAAATTGCTCTGACAAGGGTACTTCCCCATCGCCCCCCCCCCCTCAGATTTAGTTATAAGTTGGCACAGTGGATAGGTCTTGAAAAACTGAACACAGATCAATCGAGAAAACAGGAAGAAGTTGTGTGGAACTATGAAAAAAATAAGCAAAATATACGAACTGAGAAGTCCATGTGCAAGGTAGGCAACATCAGGGATAGTGCGAGCTCAGGACCGCCGTGGTCCCGTGGTTAGCGTGAGCAGCTGCGGAACAAGAGGTCATTGGTTCAAGTCTTCCCTCGAATAAAAAGTTTATTTCCGCAAAGTTATGATCTGTCCGTTCGTTCATTGACGTCTCTGTTCACTGTAATAAGTTTAGTGTCTGTGTTTTGCTGGATTCATATTGCCCACGGAATACGTCTCACGTATTTAATGCACTCTCGTTCAAAGTAGCGAACAGTCAGCTGCCAGCCAGGGAGCCTCGTTAGCAGGAATACTCTCCCTTCCGTGCGCTGTAGTCGACTGACGTCGTGTGTTTCGGTGTTTGTTTAGGTGTAGCGTCCCCATACTACGGTGCAGTTACCTCGCATCGGACGGACGGACGGACAGATAATAATTGTCTGAAAATAAAAAATTAAACTATTCTCTCCAGTGAAGACTTGAACCCAAGACCTCTCGTTCCTCATCTGCTCACGCTAACCACGGGACCGCGGTGCTCCTGAGCAAATACTCTACTTGATGTTGCTTATCTTGGGCATGGACTACTCAGTTTGTATATTTTGCTAATTCCTTTGATAGTTCCACACAACTTCTTCCTGTTTTCTCGATTGATCTCTCTTCAGTTTTTCAAGGCCTATCCACTGTGCCAACTTATAACTAAATCTGAGGGGGGTGCGATGGGGAGGTTCCCTTGTGGCCACTATGGGACTTAACATGTGAGGTCACCAGTCCCCTAGACTTAGAACTATTTAAACGTAACCAACCTAAGGACATCACAGACATCCATGCCCGAGCTAGGATTCGAACCTGCGACCGTAGCAGTCCCGCGGTTCCGGACTGAAGCGCCCAGAACCGCTGGGCCACAGCGGCCGGCGTAAACGTCGTATTGGTTAAAATTATAAGAAAAGTTTCAATAATAATGAAAAACCAATTCCTGTTATGATATGGGCCAATCCCTCCTCTGACTCCGATCTGTCAGTTACACAGAACTAGAGACAGTATCCCTAAATTTCCGGAAAGCGTTTCACATAGTGTCCCACTGTAGACTATTAACCAAGGTCCAACCTTACATACACTATGTGATCAAAAGTATCCGGACACCTGGTTGAAAATGACTTACAAGTTCGTGGAGTCCAACATCGGTAATGCTAGAATTCAATATGGTGTTGGCTCACCCTTAGCCTTAATGACAGCTTCCACTCTCGCGGGCATACGTTCAATCAGGTGCTGGAAGGTTTCTTGGGGAATGGCAGCCCATTCTTCACGGAGTGCTGCACTGAGGAGACGTATCGAAGACGGTTGGTGAGGCCTGGCACGAAGTCGGCGTTCCAAAACATCCCAAAGGTGTTCTTTAGGATTCAGGTCAGGACTCTGTGCAGGCCAGTCCATTACAGGGGTGTTATTGTCGTGTAACCACTCTGCCACAGGCCGTGAATTTTGGACAGGTGCTCGATCGTGTTGAAAGATGCAGTCGCCATCGCCGAATTGCTCTTCAACAGTGGGAAGCAAGAAGGTGCTTAGAACATCAATGTAGGCCTGTGCTGTGATAGTGCCACGCAAAACAACAAGGGGTGCAAGCTCCCTCCATGGAAAACACGACCACACCATAACTCCACCGCCTCTGAATTTTACTGTTGGCACTACACACGCTGGCAGATGACGTTCACCGGGCATTCGCCATACCCACGCCCTGCCATCGGGTCGCCACATTGTGTACCGTGATTCGTCGCTCCACACAACGTTTTTCCACTGTTCAGTCGTCCAATGTTTACGCTCCTTACACTAAGCGAGCAGTCGTTTGGCATTTACTGGCGTGGTGTGTGGCTTATGAGTAGCCGCTCGACCGTGAAATCCAAGTTTTCTGCACTCCCGCCTAACCGTCACAGTACTTGCAGTGGATCCAGATGCAGTTTGGAATTCCTGTGTGATGGTCTGGATAGACGTCTGCCTATTGCAGATTACGACCCTCTTCAACTGTCAGCGGTCTCTGTCAGTCAACAGACGAGGTCGGCCTGTACGCTTTTGTGCTGTACGTGTCCCTTCACTTTCCAGTTCGCTATCACATCGGAAACAGTGGACCTAGGGATGTTTAGGAGTGTGGAAATCTCGCGTACAGACGTACGACACAAGTGACACCCAATCACCTGACCACGCTCGAAGTCCGTGAGTTCCGCGGAGCGCCCCATTCTGCTCTCTCACGATTTCTAATGACTACTGAGGTCTCTGATATGGAAGAAAGTGTCATAACTTCTGTCTCTATGCAGACAGAAGTTACTTTCTGCAAAATCTGACCACCATTTTGCAGGACAATGGTCAAGCACGTACAGTGCAAGCTGCTACTGATTTGTTTGACTGAAGGGCTGCTAAGTGCTATACCACCAACTGCACTCCCATGACTTAAGCCCTCGCGAGTTCAACTGGATTTTTCTAAACTGAAGGAAACACTTCATGGTATTCGCTTCAGAACTGCTACAAATTCGTTGGGCAATAGACCGCTGCCCTCGAACTGTCAACACAACTGGCACTGCTAAGAGTATCCTACGACTTCCACATCGCTGGCAACGGGTTACATGCAATGCTGGTGAATACTTTGAAGGTCAGTAAAACTTTGAAACACGTATCTGTTTTGTACGAGCTGTAAATAAATAGTTGCCACTCGTACATATTGTATATGACCCATCTTTCCCTATAGCTACCTCTTATTTCTCTCACAGTTCCTAAATATTGCATCATTTTACACTGTCAAACGCTTTTTTTCATATCGATAAATTCTCTGAACGTGTCTTCGATTTTCCTTTAAGTGTTGCCTCGGTTACCAACGCAATGTCAGAACTGCCTCTCTGGTGGTCTTAGCGTTCCTCCAGAGCAAGCGATAGTCGTGGAATACGTCCTGTATTTTCTTTTCCATTCATCTGTATGTTAATCACCTTGAGGTTGAAGCTCTTTTGTCCAGTTTGCTTTAACAATACGTATGTTTTTGGATGGGGTCCGTCTTTAGCAAAACACAATTTTGCTTTATATCCCAAACATGTTTCACTGAAGTTGCAGCATCATCATTGGGCTTTTATTTTATGGCTGTTAAACACAAAGATAGTTCTATACTGTTTGTACACATGTAAATATTACTTTTTGAAATCGTAATTACAAATTTTTTGAAGAACTGATAAAATTATGTATTCATACGTTTTACCACATGGTGTAGTTTTCAAGAGATATTATTTTATAGTGCCTGTCTTCTTTCAAGTTTGTGATTAACTTTTTGTCACGAGCCTGTAAAAAAAAAGAAAAGAAAAGAAAAAAAGCTGAGAGAAAATTCCCTTTCAGTCTGTTGCGCTGTAGAGAGACGGCATGTCCTGCTTTTGAGACTCGAAGGCTCTAACGGATCTTGGCGTCAGATGCAGAAGGCGATATTTCAGACAATACGCGAACTGTGATGGTAGGTCAGCCTCTGTTCAAATTTTCGAATTATTGTTTTTTTCCGGTCACTGATAATGTTCACTACACAAATCAAATTTGGTTCCTCTGTTTTACCGTAGTACATCAACACATTGTTCATACCGCTTGATCCCAGGAAATTGTGATCCGAATCAACAATTAAAGCCATTAAGCCTCGCTTAGCTACAACAATAGCCAGTGATGATCTTGCCTTAATTCGTTCAACAATATTGCCCCCCCCCCCCCGGCGCCTCCCTCGGCCAGATTTTATAAGCCGCCAACTTGTGCTACACAGATGTCGTTAAGATACATGTTCACGTAAACATTCTTTTAAACGACCATAAATAATTGGCAGTGTTAACAAATAGTCTCGCTTTCTTTTTTTTCTCTCTTCGCTAATATCGAATGTCGATATTTTGTCAAGATTTTAAACATGGCTGAAACAGCAACTGTTGAAATTCTTCACGATAAACGATAACAGCCAAACAGTTGCACGATAAAGATTTATTAAAATCCTTGACCACGGTTTCGGTATATCTAAATATACCTTCATCAGAAGTAAAATACACTAAAACCACAGAGTTAAGGCTAATAACAGATTTTACCTGTAATTTAGGAAATTCGCTAATATGAAGCAGCCCCAAAAGTGTACGAGATTAAAGTAAAACAAGATTTCCATTCATTTTGTTGTTATTCATCTGGTGAATCTAATAAGACAAGTCCCAGACGTGTATCTGCAGTAGTTTTGCCGGACATCCAGAGAAGCGAAGAGTATTACATAAGTAAATTTGTTTACTTTCCATTAAGAATGTAGAAACGTTTATGTCGTTGTTGGCAACCGGCAGTCAGTTGTTTCAGTCGTTTCCTAACCTTAATACGAGTAGATGATTTATTCACCTGATATGGTTGCCGACTGAAAAGGTGACCAAATCACAGGTTTTAAACTTCGCTACACTGTGTCTAAGCAGTCACTGACATAAACATAACTGTAGGGAAGTTTGAAACCTGTAATTTGGTCATCTCTTTTATTCCACAACCATATCAAGTAAAAAAGTCATGCTAATTGCTAATAAATTAGCCTATTACGCAAATGTTCTCGCATTTGGTTTTGACAAAAATTGGCGGAAGTCTAGATTGTGGAATAAAACCTTTTGTACAGTCAAATGGCGGTTATATGTTGTAGGGAGCACGGTCTTGAGGATCGCGTCCATTCGCCGCGGACAAGGGCGCACAAATTCAGCGCTCTCTGCCCTTTACGGCTACGGAGCGTTTCTTTGTTCTCGCTAGTGGCAGTAATGGAGACATACCGTGCCGAGCGCAGTAAAGCTTCCCGAACGTCTGAGAATGACGCGGGAACGTTTTTGTGCCCGGTTATTGTAGCTGCGCGCCGCTTTATTATGATCGCCTCGGGGATACGAGCAACCGACCGTAGCTCCGGAATAGCGAGGTGACAATTGTCTCGTTAACTCGATCCTAGTGCCCGTTTCTCGCTGAAATGGTCTCGATACGCAGCTCTCAGGTCGACCGTTAACGCCGCCAGAAATTGGTCGATAAATCGATATACCGCACTGTTGCAGCCTCCCGCTTATTGGGGCGAATGTTCATGCGATGTACGCCAAACAGTCCCTCAGTACACCTAGCAACTAACATGTAGTGCTGTTGGAAAAGTAGTACCTATCTGACAGGCTCGCCACGATGACGTCATCATCATTCGTGACAAGTGGCTAGACAAGATTGTGAAAAAATTGGATTGTGTACAAATTGGGACTTTGAAACTTCCTGACAGATTAAAACTGTGTGCCGCGAAAAGGCAAAGGTCCCGAGTTCGAGTCTCGGTCGGGCACACAGTTTTAATCTGCCAGGAAGTTTCATATCAGCGCACACTCCGCTGCAGAGTGAGAATCTCATTCTGGAAACATCCCCGAGGCTGTGGCTAAGCCATGTCTCCGCTATGTCCTTTCTTTCAGGAGTGCTAGTTGTGCAAGGTTCGCAGGAGAGCTTCTGTAAAGTTTGGAAGGTAGGAGACGAGGTACTGGCAGAAGTAAAGCTGTGAGTACCGGGCGTGAGTCGTGCTTCGGTAGCTCAGATTGTAGAGTACTTGTCCGCGAAAGGCAAAGGTCCCGAGTTCGAGTCTCGGTCGGGCACACAGTTTTAATCTGCCAGGAAGTTTCATATCAGCGCACACTCCGCTGCAGAGTGAGAATCTCATTCTGGAAACATCCCCGAGGCTGTGGCTAAGCCATGTCTCCGCTATGTCCTTTCTTTCAGGAGTGCTAGTTGTGCAAGGTTCGCAGGGGAGCTTCTGTAAAGTTTGGAAGGTAGGAGACGAGATACTGGCAGAAGTAAAGCTCTGAGCACCTGCCGTGAGTCGTGCTTCGGTAGCCCAGTTGGTAGAGCACTTGCCCGCGAAAGGCAAAGGTCCCGAGTTCGAGTCTCGGTCGGGCACACAGTTTTAATCTGCCTGGAAGTTTCATATCAGCGCACACTCCGCTGCAGAGTGAGAATCTCATTCTGGAAACATCCCCGAGGCTGTGGCTAAGCCATGTCTCCGCTATGTCCTTTCTTTCAGGAGTGCTAGTTGTGCAAGGTTCGCAGGGGAGCTTCTGTAAAGTTTGGAAGGTAGGAGACGAGGTACTGGCAGAAGTAAAGCTGTGAGTACCGGGCGTGAGTCGTGCTTCGATAGCTCAGATTGTAGAGTACTTGTCCGCGAAAGGCAAAGGTCCCGAGTTCGAGTCTCGGTCGGGCACACAGTTTTAATCTGCCAGGAAGTTTCATATCAGCGCACACTCCGCTGCAGAGTGAGAATCTCATTCTGGAAACATCCCCGAGGCTGTGGCTAAGCCATGTCTCCGCTATGTCCTTTCTTTCAGGAGTGCTAGTTGTGCAAGGTTCGCAGGGGAGCTTCTGTAAAGTTTGGAAGGTAGGAGACGAGGTACTGGCAGAAGTAAAGCTGTGAGTACCGGGCGTGAGTCGTGCTTCGATAGCTCAGATTGTAGAGTACTTGTCCGCGAAAGGCAAAGGTCCCGAGTTCGAGTCTCGGTCGGGCACACAGTTTTAATCTGCCAGGAAGTTTCATATCAGCGCACCCTCCGCTGCAGAGTGAGAATCTCATTCTGGAAACATCCCCGAGGCTGTGGCTAAGCCATGTCTCCGCTATGTCCTTTCTTTCAGGAGTGCTAGTTGTGCAAGGTTCGCAGGGGAGCTTCTGTAAAGTTTGGAAGGTAGGAGACGAGGTACTGGCAGAAGTAAAGCTGTGAGTACCGGGCGTGAGTCGTGCTTCGATAGCTCAGATTGTAGAGTACTTGTCCGCGAAAGGCAAAGGTCCCGAGTTCGAGTCTCGGTCGGGCACACAGTTTTAATCTGCCAGGAAGTTTCATATCAGCGCACACTCCGCTGCAGAGTGAGAATCTCATTCTGGAAACATCCCCGAGGCTGTGGCTAAGCCATGTCTCCGCTATGTCCTTTCTTTCAGGAGTGCTAGTTGTGCAAGGTTCGCAGGGGAGCTTCTGTAAAGTTTGGAAGGTAGGAGACGAGGTACTGGCAGAAGTAAAGCTGTGAGTACCGGGCGTGAGTCGTGCTTCGATAGCTCAGATTGTAGAGTACTTGTCCGTGAAAGGCAAAGGTCCCGAGTTCGAGTCTCGGTCGGGCACACAGTTTTAATCTGCCAGGAAGTTTCATATCAGCGCACACTCCGCTGCAGAGTGAGAATCTCATTCTGGAAACATCCCCGAGGCTGTGGCTAAGCCATGTCTCCGCTATGTCCTTTCTTTCAGGAGTGCTAGTTGTGCAAGGTTCGCAGGGGAGCTTCTGTAAAGTTTGGAAGGTAGGAGACGAGGTACTGGCAGAAGTAAAGCTGTGAGTACCGGGCGTGAGTCGTGCTTCGATAGCTCAGATTGTAGAGTACTTGTCCGCGAAAGGCAAAGGTCCCGAGTTCGAGTCTCGGTCGGGCACACAGTTTTAATCTGCCAGGAAGTTTCATATCAGCGCACACTCCGCTGCAGAGTGAGAATCTCATTCTGGAAACATCCCCGAGGCTGTGGCTAAGCCATGTCTCCGCTATGTCCATTCTTTCAGGAGTGCTAGTTGTGCAAGGTTCGCAGGGGAGCTTCTGTAAAGTTTGGAAGGTAGGAGACGAGGTACTGGCAGAAGTAAAGCTGTGAGTACCGGGCGTGAGTCGTGCTTCGATAGCTCAGATTGTAGAGTACTTGTCCGCGAAAGGCAAAGGTCCCGAGTTCGAGTCTCGGGCCGGCACACAGTTTTAATCTGCCAGGAAGTTTCATATCAGCGCACACTCCGCTGCAGAGTGAGAATCTCATTCTGGAAACATCCCCGAGGCTGTGGCTAAGCCATGTCTCCGCTATGTCCTTTCTTTCAGGAGTGCTAGTTGTGCAAGGTTCGCAGGGGAGCTTCTGTAAAGTTTGGAAGGTAGGAGACGAGGTACTGGCAGAAGTAAAGCTGTGAGTACCGGGCGTGAGTCGTGCTTCGATAGCTCAGATTGTAGAGTACTTGTCCGCGAAAGGCAAAGGTCCCGAGTTCGAGTCTCGGTCGGGCACACAGTTTTAATCTGCCAGGAAGTTTCATATCAGCGCACACTCCGCTGCAGAGTGAGAATCTCATTCTGGAAACATCCCCGAGGCTGTGGCTAAGCCATGTCTCCGCTATGTCCTTTCTTTCAGGAGTGCTAGTTGTGCAAGGTTCGCAGGGGAGCTTCTGTAAAGTTTGGAAGGTAGGAGACGAGGTACTGGCAGAAGTAAAGCTGTGAGTACCGGGCGTGAGTCGTGCTTCGATAGCTCAGATTGTAGAGTACTTGTCCGCGAAAGGCAAAGGTCCCGAGTTCGAGTCTCGGTCGGGCACACAGTTTTAATCTGCCAGGAAGTTTCATATCAGCGCACACTCCGCTGCAGAGTGAGAATCTCATTCTGGAAACATCCCCGAGGCTGTGGCTAAGCCATGTCTCCGCTATGTCCTTTCTTTCAGGAGTGCTAGTTGTGCAAGGTTCGCAGGGGAGCTTCTGTAAAGTTTGGAAGGTAGGAGACGAGATACTGGCAGAAGTAAAGCTCTGAGCACCTGCCGTGAGTCGTGCTTCGGTAGCCCAGTTGGTAGAGCACTTGCCCGCGAAAGGCAAAGGTCCCGAGTTCGAGTCTCGGTCGGGCACACAGTTTTAATCTGCCAGGAAGTTTCATATCAGCGCACACTCCGCTGCAGAGTGAGAATCTCATTCTGGAAACATCCCCGAGGCTGTGGCTAAGCCATGTCTCCGCTATGTCCTTTCTTTCAGGAGTGCTAGTTGTGCAAGGTTCGCAGGGGAGCTTCTGTAAAGTTTGGAAGGTAGGAGACGAGGTACTGGCAGAAGTAAAGCTGTGAGTACCGGGCGTGAGTCGTGCTTCGATAGCTCAGATTGTAGAGTACTTGTCCGCGAAAGGCAAAGGTCCCGAGTTCGAGTCTCGGTCGGGCACACAGTTTTAATCTGCCAGGAAGTTTCATATCAGCGCACACTCCGCTGCAGAGTGAGAATCTCATTCTGGAAACATCCCCGAGGCTGTGGCTAAGCCATGTCTCCGCTATGTCCTTTCTTTCAGGAGTGCTAGTTGTGCAAGGTTCGCAGGGGAGCTTCTGTAAAGTTTGGAAGGTAGGAGACGAGGTACTGGCAGAAGTAAAGCTGTGAGTACCGGGCGTGAGTCGTGCTTCGATAGCTCAGATTGTAGAGTACTTGTCCGCGAAAGGCAAAGGTCCCGAGTTCGAGTCTCGGTCGGGCACACAGTTTTAATCTGCCAGGAAGTTTCATATCAGCGCACACTCCGCTGCAGAGTGAGAATCTCATTCTGGAAACATCCCCGAGGCTGTGGCTAAGCCATGTCTCCGCTATGTCCTTTCTTTCAGGAGTGCTAGTTGTGCAAGGTTCGCAGGGGAGCTTCTGTAAAGTTTGGAAGGTAGGAGACGAGATACTGGCAGAAGTAAAGCTCTGAGCACCTGCCGTGAGTCGTGCTTCGGTAGCCCAGTTGGTAGAGCACTTGCCCGCGAAAGGCAAAGGTCCCGAGTTCGAGTCTCGGTCGGGCACACAGTTTTAATCTGCCAGGAAGTTTCATATCAGCGCACACTCCGCTGCAGAGTGAGAATCTCATTCTGGAAACATCCCCGAGGCTGTGGCTAAGCCATGTCTCCGCTATGTCCTTTCTTTCAGGAGTGCTAGTTGTGCAAGGTTCGCAGGGGAGCTTCTGTAAAGTTTGGAAGGTAGGAGACGAGATACTGGCAGAAGTAAAGCTCTGAGCACCTGCCGTGAGTCGTGCTTCGGTAGCCCAGTTGGTAGAGCACTTGCCCGCGAAAGGCAAAGGTCCCGAGTTCGAGTCTCGGTCGGGCACACAGTTTTAATCTGCCAGGAAGTTTCATATCAGCGCACACTCCGCTGCAGAGTGAGAATCTCATTCTGGAAACATCCCCGAGGCTGTGGCTAAGCCATGTCTCCGCTATGTCCTTTCTTTCAGGAGTGCTAGTTGTGCAAGGTTCGCAGGGGAGCTTCTGTAAAGTTTGGAAGGTAGGAGACGAGGTACTGGCAGAAGTAAAGCTGTGAGTACCGGGCGTGAGTCGTGCTTCGATAGCTCAGATTGTAGAGTACTTGTCCGCGAAAGGCAAAGGTCCCGAGTTCGAGTCTCGGTCGGGCACACAGTTTTAATCTGCCAGGAAGTTTCATATCAGCGCACACTCCGCTGCAGAGTGAGAATCTCATTCTGGAAACATCCCCGAGGCTGTGGCTAAGCCATGTCTCCGCTATGTCCTTTCTTTCAGGAGTGCTAGTTGTGCAAGGTTCGCAGGGGAGCTTCTGTAAAGTTTGGAAGGTAGGAGACGAGATACTGGCAGAAGTAAAGCTCTGAGCACCTGCCGTGAGTCGTGCTTCGGTAGCCCAGTTGGTAGAGCACTTGCCCGCGAAAGGCAAAGGTCCCGAGTTCGAGTCTCGGTCGGGCACACAGTTTTAATCTGCCAGGAAGTTTCATATCAGCGCACACTCCGCTGCAGAGTGAGAATCTCATTCTGGAAACATCCCCGAGGCTGTGGCTAAGCCATGTCTCCGCTATGTCCTTTCTTTCAGGAGTGCTAGTTGTGCAAGGTTCGCAGGGGAGCTTCTGTAAAGTTTGGAAGGTAGGAGACGAGATACTGGCAGAAGTAAAGCTCTGAGCACCTGCCGTGAGTCGTGCTTCGGTAGCCCAGTTGGTAGAGCACTTGCCGCGAAAGGCAAAGGTCCCGAGTTCGAGTCTCGGTCGGGCACACAGTTTTAATCTGCCAGGAAGTTTCATATCAGCGCACACTCCGCTGCAGAGTGAGAATCTCATTCTGGAAACATCCCCGAGGCTGTGGCTAAGCCATGTCTCCGCTATGTCCTTTCTTTCAGGAGTGCTAGTTGTGCAAGGTTCGCAGGGGAGCTTCTGTAAAGTTTGGAAGGTAGGAGACGAGATACTGGCAGAAGTAAAGCTCTGAGCACCTGCCGTGAGTCGTGCTTCGGTAGCCCAGTTGGTAGAGCACTTGCCCGCGAAAGGCAAAGGTCCCGAGTTCGAGTCTCGGTCGGGCACACAGTTTTAATCTGCCAGGAAGTTTCATATCAGCGCACACTCCGCTGCAGAGTGAGAATCTCATTCTGGAAACATCCCCGAGGCTGTGGCTAAGCCATGTCTCCGCTATGTCCTTTCTTTCAGGAGTGCTAGTTGTGCAAGGTTCGCAGGGGAGCTTCTGTAAAGTTTGGAAGGTAGGAGACGAGGTACTGGCAGAAGTAAAGCTGTGAGTACCGGGCGTGAGTCGTGCTTCGATAGCTCAGATTGTAGAGTACTTGTCCGCGAAAGGCAAAGGTCCCGAGTTCGAGTCTCGGTCGGGCACACAGTTTTAATCTGCCAGGAAGTTTCATATCAGCGCACACTCCGCTGCAGAGTGAGAATCTCATTCTGGAAACATCCCCGAGGCTGTGGCTAAGCCATGTCTCCGCTATGTCCTTTCTTTCAGGAGTGCTAGTTGTGCAAGGTTCGCAGGGGAGCTTCTGTAAAGTTTGGAAGGTAGGAGACGAGATACTGGCAGAAGTAAAGCTCTGAGCACCTGCCGTGAGTCGTGCTTCGGTAGCCCAGTTGGTAGAGCACTTGCCCGCGAAAGGCAAAGGTCCCGAGTTCGAGTCTCGGTCGGGCACACAGTTTTAATCTGCCAGGAAGTTTCATATCAGCGCACACTCCGCTGCAGAGTGAGAATCTCATTCTGGAAACATCCCCGAGGCTGTGGCTAAGCCATGTCTCCGCTATGTCCTTTCTTTCAGGAGTGCTAGTTGTGCAAGGTTCGCAGGGGAGCTTCTGTAAAGTTTGGAAGGTAGGAGACGAGATACTGGCAGAAGTAAAGCTCTGAGCACCTGCCGTGAGTCGTGCTTCGGTAGCCCAGTTGGTAGAGCACTTGCCCGCGAAAGGCAAAGGTCCCGAGTTCGAGTCTCGGTCGGGCACACAGTTTTAATCTGCCAGGAAGTTTCATATCAGCGCACACTCCGCTGCAGAGTGAGAATCTCATTCTGGAAACATCCCCGAGGCTGTGGCTAAGCCATGTCTCCGCTATGTCCTTTCTTTCAGGAGTGCTAGTTGTGCAAGGTTCGCAGGGGAGCTTCTGTAAAGTTTGGAAGGTAGGAGACGAGATACTGGCAGAAGTAAAGCTCTGAGCACCTGCCGTGAGTCGTGCTTCGGTAGCCCAGTTGGTAGAGCACTTGCCCGCGAAAGGCAAAGGTCCCGAGTTCGAGTCTCGGTCGGGCACACAGTTTTAATCTGCCAGGAAGTTTCATATCAGCGCACACTCCGCTGCAGAGTGAGAATCTCATTCTGGAAACATCCCCGAGGCTGTGGCTAAGCCATGTCTCCGCTATGTCCTTTCTTTCAGGAGTGCTAGTTGTGCAAGGTTCGCAGGGGAGCTTCTGTAAAGTTTGGAAGGTAGGAGACGAGGTACTGGCAGAAGTAAAGCTGTGAGTACCGGGCGTGAGTCGTGCTTCGATAGCTCAGATTGTAGAGTACTTGTCCGCGAAAGGCAAAGGTCCCGAGTTCGAGTCTCGGTCGGGCACACAGTTTTAATCTGCCAGGAAGTTTCATATCAGCGCACACTCCGCTGCAGAGTGAGAATCTCATTCTGGAAACATCCCCGAGGCTGTGGCTAAGCCATGTCTCCGCTATGTCCTTTCTTTCAGGAGTGCTAGTTGTGCAAGGTTCGCAGGGGAGCTTCTGTAAAGTTTGGAAGGTAGGAGACGAGGTACTGGCAGAAGTAAAGCTGTGAGTACCGGGCGTGAGTCGTGCTTCGATAGCTCAGATTGTAGAGTACTTGTCCGCGAAAGGCAAAGGTCCCGAGTTCGAGTCTCGGTCGGGCACACAGTTTTAATCTGCCAGGAAGTTTCATATCAGCGCACACTCCGCTGCAGAGTGAGAATCTCATTCTGGAAACATCCCCGAGGCTGTGGCTAAGCCATGTCTCCGCTATGTCCTTTCTTTCAGGAGTGCTAGTTGTGCAAGGTTCGCAGGGGAGCTTCTGTAAAGTTTGGAAGGTAGGAGACGAGATACTGGCAGAAGTAAAGCTCTGAGCACCTGCCGTGAGTCGTGCTTCGGTAGCCCAGTTGGTAGAGCACTTGCCCGCGAAAGGCAAAGGTCCCGAGTTCGAGTCTCGGTCGGGCACACAGTTTTAATCTGCCAGGAAGTTTCATATCAGCGCACACTCCGCTGCAGAGTGAGAATCTCATTCTGGAAACATCCCCGAGGCTGTGGCTAAGCCATGTCTCCGCTATGTCCTTTCTTTCAGGAGTGCTAGTTGTGCAAGGTTCGCAGGGGAGCTTCTGTAAAGTTTGGAAGGTAGGAGACGAGATACTGGCAGAAGTAAAGCTCTGAGCACCTGCCGTGAGTCGTGCTTCGGTAGCCCAGTTGGTAGAGCACTTGCCCGCGAAAGGCAAAGGTCCCGAGTTCGAGTCTCGGTCGGGCACACAGTTTTAATCTGCCAGGAAGTTTCATATCAGCGCACACTCCGCTGCAGAGTGAGAATCTCATTCTGGAAACATCCCCGAGGCTGTGGCTAAGCCATGTCTCCGCTATGTCCTTTCTTTCAGGAGTGCTAGTTGTGCAAGGTTCGCAGGGGAGCTTCTGTAAAGTTTGGAAGGTAGGAGACGAGGTACTGGCAGAAGTAAAGCTGTGAGTACCGGGCGTGAGTCGTGCTTCGATAGCTCAGATTGTAGAGTACTTGTCCGCGAAAGGCAAAGGTCCCGAGTTCGAGTCTCGGTCGGGCACACAGTTTTAATCTGCCAGGAAGTTTCATATCAGCGCACACTCCGCTGCAGAGTGAGAATCTCATTCTGGAAACATCCCCGAGGCTGTGGCTAAGCCATGTCTCCGCTATGTCCTTTCTTTCAGGAGTGCTAGTTGTGCAAGGTTCGCAGGGGAGCTTCTGTAAAGTTTGGAAGGTAGGAGACGAGGTACTGGCAGAAGTAAAGCTGTGAGTACCGGGCGTGAGTCGTGCTTCGGTAGCTCAGATGGTAGAGTACTTGCCCGCGAAAGGCAAAGGTCCCGAGTTCGAGTCTCGGTCGGGCACACAGTTTTAATCTGCCAGGAAGTTTCATATCAGCGCACACTCCGCTGCAGAGTGAGAATCTCATTCTGAAATTGGGACTTTGTATGGGCGCTGATGAGCGCCTCGCAAAGCAATCATCATCATCATCATCATCATATAATAACATTGTGACTCATGTGCCGTCGAGAGCGACGTTCATCATTAATGGAATAAAGTTAAGAATCAAACTAATTACGTCCGCTTTCTGAATTCTCATTCCTAGTCATGTTCCAGACCTCACGTCAGTATAGTCCTTCCCTCCTCACGCCAGCCTGCGTGAGCTAAAACGCGTGCATTTCGGCCTCCTCTAGTAACACGGTGTTGCCTCTTCTGCCAACACAACATAGATAAAAAACGGAAATGCCGTGTGGCTAGGACCTCCCGTTGGGTAGACCGTTCGCCTCGTGCAAGTCTTTCGAGTTGACGCCGCTTCGGCGACTTGCGTGTCGATGGGGGTGAAATGATGATGAAAGACACACAACACCCAGTCATCACGAGGCAGAGAAAATCCCTGGCCCCGCCGGGAATCGAACCCAGGACCCCGTGCGCGGGAAGCGAGAACGCTACCACAAGGCCACGAGATGCGGACACAACATAGATGATTGTTACGCAGAGCCTGTGGACCAGTATTTCGAAAACGGAGAAGCTGGTCGAATGTTCGCGTGCTACTGTCGTGAGCATCTAAAGAAAGACGTAGAAGACGTAGAAGGACAGTGAAAGTACCACTAGGCGCTAAATGGTCCGACGTCCACGACTCTGCACAGAACGTGGGGTTCGGAGGCTTGTCTGCTCTGTAAAGTAGGACAGACGGTGATCTGCAGGATCTCTGCCGAAACAGCACAATGCTGGTGTACGCACAAGTGTTTCGGAGCACACCGTTCATCGTGCGTTGTCGAACGTGGGGCTCCGCAGCAGACCACGTGTTCACACGTTGGCCTAATGACGTCGTCAGTTACGATTGGAATGGCCACGGGACCATCGCGATTCGACCGTCAATCAATGGAAACGTGTCGGCTCTTCGCCTGAATCACGTTGTTGCTTCCACAAAGCCGGCTTCAGTGGCCGAGCGGTTCTATCCGCTACAATCTGGAGCCGCGCGACAGCTACGGTCGCAGGTCCGAATCCTGCCTCGGGCATAGATGTGTGTGATGTCCTTAGGTTAGTTAAGTTTTTCTAACTCCTAGCGGACTGATGACCTCAGATGTTAAGTCCCATAGTGCTCAGAGGAATTTGAACCATTTGACATGGAGACGGTCAGTCGATGCAGAAGGCCATCACCAAGGAATAGCATGGGAAGAAATGGAGATACTAGCAGAAGACAGAAATAGAGAGCGATCTTTTGTTGCAGCCCTATGCTCCACATAAGCAGTTAAAGAAATTAATAATAATAACAACGTTATTCAATCTGTATATTGAGCAAGCAGTAAAGGAAACAAAAGAAAAATCTGGAGTAGGAATTAACATCCATGGAGACATTGTAATTCTGCCAGAGACAGCAAAGGATCTGGAAGAGCAGTTGAACGGAATTGATAGTATCTTGAAAGGAGGATATAAGATGAACATCAACAAAAAGCAAAACGAGGATAATGGAATGTGTTGTTGTTGTTGTGGTCTTCAGTCCTGAGACTTCTTTGATGCACCTCTCCATGCTACTCTATCCTGTGCAAGCTTCTTCATCTCCCAGTACCTGCTGAATCTGCTTAGTGTATTCATCTCTTGGTCTCCCTCTACGATTTTTACCCTCCACACTGCCCTCCAATACTTAATTGGTGATCCCTTGATGCCTCAGAACATGTCCTACCAACCGATCCCTTCTTCTAGTCAAGTTGTGGCACAAACTTCTCTTCTCCCCAATTCTATTCAATACCTCCTAATTAGTTATGTGATCTACCCATCTAATCTTCAGCATTCTTCTGTAGAACCACATTTCGAAACCTTGTCTTTGTGTCTACACTATTTATCGTTCATGTTTCACTTCCATACATCGCTACGCTGAATACAAATACTTTCAAAAACGACTTCCTGACACTTAAATCTATACTCGATTTTAACATATTTCTCTTCTTCAGAAACGCTTTCCTTGCCATTGCCAGTCTACATTTTATATCCTCTCTACCTCGACCATCATCAGTTATTTTACTCCCTAAATAGCAAAACTCCTTTACTATTTTAAGTGTCTCATTTCCTAATCCAATTCCCTCAGCATCACCCGATTTAATTCGACTACATTCCATTATCCTCGATTTGCTTTTGTTGATGTTCATCTTATATCCTCCTTTGAAGACACTGTCCATCCCGTTCAACTGCTCTTGCAAGTCCTTTGCTGTCTCTCACAGAATTACAATGTCATCGGCGAACCTCAAAGTTTTTATTTCTTCTCCATGGATTTTAATTCCTACTCTAAATTTTTCTTTTGTTTCCTTTACTGCTTGCTCAATATACAGATTGAATAGCATCGGGGACAGGCTACAACCCTGTCTCACTCCCTTCCCAACCACTGCTTCCCTTTCATGTCGCTCGACTCTGATAACTGCCTTCCGCTTTCTGTACAAATTGTAAATAGCCTTTCGCTCCCTGTATTTTACCCCTGCCACCTTCAGAATTTGAAAGAGAGTATTCCAGTCAACATTGTCAAAAGCTTTCTCTAAGTCTACAACTTAGAGAATGTAGTAGAATTAAATCCGGTGATGCTGAGGGCATTAGATTAGTAAATGAGCTTTGCTATTTGGGGAGCAAAATAACTGATGATGGTCGAAGTAGAGAGGATATAAAATGTAGACTGGCTATGGCAAGGAAAGCGTTTCTGAAGAAGATAAATTTGTTAACATCGAGTATAGGTTTGTCAGCAAGTCTTTTCCGAAAGCATTTGTATGGAGTTTAGCCTTATATGGAAGTGAAACATTGACGATAAATAGTTCAGACAAAAAGAGAATAGAAGGTTTCGAAATGTGCTGCTACAGAAGAATGCTGAAGATTAGATGGGTAGATAACATAACTAATGTGGAAGTAATGAACAGAATTGGGTTCAAATGGCTCTGAGCACTATGGGACTTAACATCTATGGTCATCAGTCCCCTAGAACGTAGAACTACTTAAACCTAACTAACCTAAGGACAGCACACAACACCCAGCCATCACGAGGCAGAGAAAATCCCTGACCCCGCCGGGAATCGAACCCGGGAACCCGGGCGTGGGAAGCGAGAACGCTACCGCACGACCACGAGATGCGGGCACAGAATTGGGGAGAAGAGAAATTTGTGGTACAACTTGACTAGGAGAAGGGACCGGTTGGTAGGACATGTTCTGAGATATCAAGGGATCACCAATTTAGTACTGGAGGGCAGCGTGGAGGGTAAAAATCGTAGAGGGGGACCAAGAGATGAATACACTTAGCAGATTCAGAAGGATGTAGGTTGCAGTAGGTACTGGGAGATGAAGAAGCTTGCACAGGATAGAGTAGCATGGAGAGCTGCAGCAAACCAGTCTCAGGACTGAACACCACAACAACAACAATAATAATAGTAAGCGATACCTCCGAAATTTCAACACTGGGTTGTAGAAGTGAATAATTGTATCAACGAAATGCAAATACGATGATATTTACAAAATTTTGCACGTCTGCGAACCCCAACGACGAGCAGTAAATTACTTTAGCAGTAGAGGTCTTAAACCCCCAACGCCGTCACTGCGTGTAAATGGCCCAGACAGGTTGCAGGCCTACAGCAACATGGTGTAATGGTACTTGAATTACGCAGCCATTACGGCACCTCACCTCAACCTCTCGATACCAGCAATATTCTACTGTGTTTCTGTAATGTAGTTAACATATTACATTCAGATTTGATTTCATTAATGTAGAGGTACTTTGATGCATCGATATGTTTATATTGCAATGATATTATTCTTTTGTGAATTCTTTCTTTTGTCACTATGATCTCTGACGTAGTGGTAACTCTGATTTTTGGGCGCGTAAGCGATTATTGGAGAGTCAAGTCTTGGTCGTCATGTTGAAAAGACGCAAATTGTAGTCAGTTTATGAAATGTGAACTTTAACAGTGAGGAAGATATTTTCAAGTATGTTTTGTATTGTGAAGTGATGTTGCAACAAAAGTAATAAAAAAGAAATGTAACTGAAATTCGGAGTGCTGATTACTTTTTCTTACATCACCATTGTCCTAATTTGCAGAATTTTAATCTTCAAGAATGGTTTATGAAAGAGATCTATAAAACTTTTGAATATCGCAGAATAACACCTAGGCCTCTTTGCATCCGAGCCTGGAATCATCACTACCTAGATTTTCGACGATTGAGCCACGAGTTCACAACGAGACCAGCGTGGGAAACACGAAAATATGAGTGCCTAGTTTATCCATTATTTCGAGAAATGACTTTATTAACTGTGCTCTAGTGACACCTGCCACATAATATAACTTTGTCGTTGCCTGAAAATGCAATATTTAGCACCGTGAGCAACACTACAATAATAATTAATTTCTGACCTTTGTTGTGGTAGGGTTATTAGAACGGGCAGACGCGGAGCAAAGCTAAAGGGCAGGGCGGAATGTGGCGAGGCCCTTAGCCCTGAGCCCTGGGCAGATAGCGGCCTGCGACCGACACGGAGACAAAGCCAGGAAGTCGGGGAGACTCAACACGGGGTCCCGGCTTCGCATCCCGCGGCCGCCGCCGCCGCCGCAGCAGCAGCAGCCAAAACTTCCTGTGGCGGTCTCCGTGTGACGGGAGGGTACACTGCTTATTCTGGCACGGTTAGCTGCAGGGAGAGACGGGTATCACACAGTACATACAAGAACCAAGTGCAAACTGTAGCAATGCGACACCAAGAAGGATGTGCTAGGATTAAAAAGGGCCTAAGAGAAGGATGCAGTCTTTCGCCCCTACTCCCCAAACTATACATGGAAGGGGTAATGACGTAAATAAAAGACAGCTTCAGAATGAGAGGATATGATCCATAACATTCGCTCAGGACATTTCTGCCCTCAGCGAAAGTGAATACGAATTATATGAGGTGTTGGATCAAGACAACCAGGTAGATGCAGTGTCTGTTGATTTCCGAAAAGCATTTGACGCGGTACCGCACCTGTGTTTGTTGTCAAAATTACGATCACGCTGGCTATCAAGTGAAATTTGTGACTGGATTGAGGACTTTTGGGAAGCCAGGATGCAGGATATCTTGGTTGGAGAATTATCGTCAGATGTAGAAGTAACGTCCGGTCTGCCCCAGGGAGGTGTGTTGGAACCATACAGAAAATATTAGTAGTAACATCCGTCATTTTGTAGATGATACAGCTATCTATAACGAAGTACTGTCTGAGGGAAAGTACACTACTGGCCATTTAAACTCCTACACCACGAACATAACGTGCTACAGACGCGAAATTTATCCGACAGCAAGAAGATGCTGTGATATACAAATGATTAGCTTTTCAGACCATTCACAGAAGGTTGGCGCCGGTGGCGACACCTACAACGTGCTGACATGAGAAAAGTTTGCAACCGATTTCTCATACACAAACAGCAGTTGACCGGCGTTGCCCGGTGAAACGTTGTTGTGATGCCTCGTGTAAGGAGGAGAAATGCGTACCATCACGTTTCCGACTTTGATAAACGTCGTAGCCTATAGCGATTGCGGTTCATCGTATCGCGACATTGCTGCTCGCGTCGGTCGAGATCCAATGACTGTTAGCAGAATATGGAATCGGTGGGTTCTGGAGGGTAATACGGAACGCCGTGCTGGATCCCAACGGCCTCGTATCACTAGCAGTCGAGATGACAGGCATCTTATCCGCACGGCTGTAACGGATCGTGCAGCCACGTCTCGATCCCTGAGTCAACAGATGGGGACGTCTGCAAGACGACAACCATCTGCACCAACAGTTCGACGACGTTTGCAGCAGCACGGACTGTCAGCTCGGAGACCGTGGCTGCGGTTACCCTTGACGCTGCATCACAGACAGGAGCGCCTGCGACGGTGTACTCGACGACGAACCTGGGTGCACGAATGGCAAAACGTCATTTTTTCCGATGAATCCAGGTTCAGTTTACAGCATCGTGATGGTCGCATCCGGGTTTGGCGACATCGCAGTGAACGCACATTGTAAGCGTGTATTCGTCATCGCCATACTGGCGAATCACCCGGCGTGATGGTATGGGGTGCCATTGGTTACACGTCTCGATCGTCTCTTGTTCGCATTGACGGCACTTTGAACAGTGGACGTTACACTTCAGATGTGTTACGACCCGTATCTCTATCCTTCATTCGATCCCTGCGAAACCCTACATTTCAGCAGGATAATGCACGACCGCATGTTACAGCTCCTGTACGGGCCTTTCTGGATACAGAAAATTTTCGACTGCTGCCCTGGCCAGCACATTCTCCAGATCTCTCACCAACTGAAAACGTCTGGTCAATGGTGGCCGAGCAACCGGCTCGTCACAATACGCCAATCACTACTCTCGATGAACTGTGGTATCGTGTTGAAGCTGCACGGGCAGCTGCACCTGTACACGCCATCCGAGCTCTGTTTGACTCAATGCCCAGGCGTATCGAGGCCGTTATTACGGCACCCAAGCTGCATGAAAATGTAATCACATGAGAGTTCTAGTATAATATATTTGTCCAATGAATACCCGTTTATCATCTGCATATCTTCTTGGTGTAGCAATTTTAATGGCCAGTAGTTTACATGCAGTGTTTGTTGATTTCCGAAAAGCATTTGACGCAGTAGCGCATCTATGCTTATTGTTAAAAGTACCATCATATGGGGTGTCAAGTGAAATTTGTGACTGGGTGGAGGACGTTTTGGTAGCCAGGATGCAGGATATCTTGGTTGGAGAGTCATTGTCAGGTGTAGAAGTAACTTCAGGTGTGCCCCAGGGAAGTGTGTTGGGACCCTTGTTGTTCATTTTGTACATTAATGACCCTGCAGACAATATTAATAGTGAAATCAGGCTTTTTGCAGATGATGAAGTTACCTACAATGAAGTACTATCTGAGAGAAGCTGGGCTTTTTGCAGATGATGAAGTTACCTACAATGAAGTACTATCTGAGAGAAGCTGCATAAGTATTGAGTCAGATCTTGATAATATTTCAACGTCGTGCAGAGATTGGTAACTTGCTGTAAATGTTCATAAATGTAAAATTGTGCACTTCACAAAACGAAAAAACGTTGTATTTTATGTATATATCAGTGAGTGACTGCTGGAATTAAATTTTGAGAAACTGTGAAGTTTGCCGGAAAGCAATGGTCAAAGATTCGAGCAGCTACGCTCAAGTAGCAAATTAATTTTAATTTTTTTTACTGGAGCATATCTATACACATTTTGACCATTGCTTTTTCGCAGTGTAGCTTCACAACATTTTAAAATTTCATTCTTATGAAAACATCCTTGTACCAAACAGCTATTTGGAACTGGTTCGCTTTGTGATTCGTATGCTAATTTTCATTTGTTGCCTTTTCGAGATTTCCAACTTTAACATCTAACCTCCCGACAATAGCAACGTATCATCTTGTTCGCCTTTTTCATAAGCAACAAAATTAATTTAACTGCCTGAACAAATTAGCCAAATATTATCAAAAATTTATTTGCGTAATTCAGTTTTAGAACAAGTGTCTCAAATCTCTTATTTAGGCTGTGCTATAAATTTCCATTTAGTCCCTGTTATTCAAAATCAAATACACAAATTCCAAACTGTCCTTGGCACCATTAGCAGAACATTGGGCCATAAAGCACAAAAACACACCGTCATCAAATTCCATAAAGTAATGGCGGTTCCTGTGTCATCCTACAGAAGCGTAATGTGAATTATAAAAAAAAAATAATAAATAAATCAAACAAGAGGAATGAGGTTCCTAAGAAAGGCGGACAGCTGCACAAGAAGAGATTTGATTAGAAAAAAAGATATTAGAAAAGAATTAAATGTTTTCAGGTTGAATGAAAAAATTAAAAAATATCGTGAAGATTGGAGACAACACCTCAAGAGAACACCAGGTCACAGAATTCCCCAGAAGATCCTGAATCACAAACGAAATGGGAAGAAGAGATCTTCGAAGACCTCTAAAACGATGGGAACGATTTTGTTTGTGGGTTCGGAACAGGCAACAGCCTAATCCTTGAAAGATAGATAATGATGATAATGCTGTGCAAAATACTGGAAGATATTTGCAGGTAGGCAACCAGCCTTGTAGGTGTGTTAAGTGGTTGCCTATCTGCAAGTGCCTTGGCCAACTTTACACGTTTCCTCTGTAAAGGTACATTTTTTGAAATACTCAATAAATGTGGGTAGTTGTCACCGAGGGATTTGACAAATGAGGGCAGCTCTTAGAAGGATCCTTTGCCGTTTTACTGTCGCAAGCGTCTATGCCGCACCTGTCCAAGATCATACCACAAAAGAGTTTCAAACAACAGCACTGTAGGAGCATAACGTGCCTTTGCTGCTTCAGCTCACGTTCAAATTTCGTTTAATAGATTTGAAGGGTCCCTAGTGGTTCCATTCCGTACACTCGAGCAAAAATTATGGTCGCACTGCACTCCAAGATCACTGGGATTCCCCAATGGTTGCTGTTGAAGAAGGTTGGATCGCCCAGGTGGTGACAACAGCGAAGGTTGGCAAGAACGTCTTCCTTTTGTGCATCGCAGTATGAACTGCAGGTTTGGGCACCGAAATGTGTAGGAATGAACGTCCCAAGGAAAAGGGTTGTTTCATTGGCATGCTTTATGCCACCTCCTGGGGCCTTTTCATGTCGATTTTGAGTGGCGCTGTCTCTCAAATATTTTCCTGAGCCGCTAACGAGATCTGAATGCTGGGTGGCCGGCCGCTGTGGCCGAGCGGTTCTAGGAGCTCCAGTCCGGAACCGCGCTGCTGCTACGGCCGCAGGTTCGAATCCTGCCTCGGTCATGGATGTGTGCGATGTCCTTAGGTTAGTTAGGTTTACGTAGTTCTAAGTTCTCGGGGACTGATGACCACAGATCTTAAGTCGCATAGTACTCAGAGCCATTTGAACCATTTTTTTTTTATTAAAACATTAATAGGAGTGATTTAGAATGGAATGATCATATAAAGTTGATCGTCGGTAAAGCAGATGCCAGACTGAGATTCATTGGAAGAATCCTAAGGAAATGCAATCCGAAAACAAAGGAAGTAGGTTACAGTACGCTTGTTCGCCCACTGCTCGAATACTGCTCAGCAGATAGGGTTGACAGAAGAGATAGAGAAGATCCAACGGAAAGCAGCGCGCTTCGTTACAGGATTGTTCAGTAATCGCGAAAGCGTTACGGAGATGATAGATAAACTCCAGTGGAAGACTCTGCAGGAGAGACGCTCAGTAGCTCGGTATGGGCTTTTGTTGAAGCTTCGAGAACATACCTTCAGCGAGGAGTCAAGCAGTATATTGCTCCCTCCTACATATATCTCGCGAAGAGACCGTGAGGATAAAATCAGAGAGATTAGAGCCCACACAGAGTCATACCGACAATCCTTCTTTCCACGAACAATACGAGACTGGAATAGAAGGGAGAACCGATAGAAGTACTCAAGGTACCCTCCGCCACACACCGTCAGGTGGCTTGCGGAGTATGGATGTATATGTAGATTAGTAGACAGGGCTCACAAAATATGTGAACCAGCTCACTTAGATGATGAGACTGAACACCTTAGAGCGATCTTCAAGGAGAATGGGTATTCCAACAGCGAGATAGATCGTGCACTACGTCCTAGGGTGACAACCAGGACGGACGAGGATCGACACCAACCCAAGGGGAAAGTTTTCTTACCATTCATCAGTAAGGTCACTGATTGCATTGGAAAAATTTTAAGAAAGTACGATGTGGAATCTGTTTCCAGACCCACTACGAAAATAAAAGAATGTTTAAAATCCTCAAAAGATAAACGGCATGCTCTAGCTACACCAGGTTATAAAATTCCGCGCAGTTGTGGAAAGGTCTATATAGGCACAACAAAAAGACGCGTCAACACCTGTCTGCGTGAACGTAAAAGAACTGCCGCCACGGATATACTGATAAATCGGCTGTAGCGGAACATGTGTTTCAGGAAGGTGATCGCGAAATAAAAGTTTAGTAAGACGGCCGTCATAGCAAAGACGCTGCATTACTATGCGCGAATGTACAGAGAGGCCATTGAGATTGCCAAACACTGCAATAATTTTAATAGAAAAGATGAAGGCATTAAGCTGGATAAGATATGAATGTCAACATTGTAGCAACAGCATGACAATCGATTAATTTCAATTGAGAGAGTTAGCAATATCAGAGATCATAGCACAGCCGACGTCACGTGACTGACAGCACCGCCCTTTGGATGGCTTATACCGAGTGTTACAAAAAGGTACGGCCAAACTTTCAGGAAACATTCCTCACACACAAATAAAGAAAACGCTTAATTTCCATGTTAGAGCTCATTTTAGTTTCGTCAGTATGTACTGTACTTCCTCGATTCACCGCCAGTTGCTCTACAGTACTAGCATCGAGTACATCAGTACGTAGCATCAACAGATTAGTGTTCATCACGAACGTGGTTTTGCAGTCAGTGCAATGTTTACAAATGCGGAGTTGGCAGATGCCCATTTGATGTACGGATTAGCACGGGGCAATAGCCGTGGCGCGGTACGTTTGTATCGAGACAGATTTCCAGGACGGAGGTGTCCCGACAGGAAGACGTTCGAAGCAATTGATCGGCGTCTTAGGGACCACGGAACATTCCAGCCTATGACTCGCGACTGGGGAAGACCTAGAACGACGAGGACACCTGCAATGGACGAGGCGATTCTTCGTGCAGTTGACGATAACCCTAATGTCAGCGTCAGAGAAGTTGCTGCTGTACAAGGTAACGTTGACCACGTCACTGTATGGAGAGTGTTACGGGAGAACCAGTTGTTTCCGTACCGTGTACAGCGTGTGCAGGCACTATCAGCAGCTGATTGGCCTCCAAGGGTACACTTCTGCGAATGGTTCATCCGACAATGTGTCAATCCTAATTTCAGGGCAAATGTTCTCTTTACGGATGAGGCTTCATTCCAACATATATGGGCTGACGAGAATCCGCACGCAATTGTGCAATCACGCCATCGACACAGATTTTCTGTGAACGTTTGGGCAGGCATTGTTGGTGATGTCTCGATTGGGCCCCATGTTCTTCCACCTACGCTCAATGGAGCACGTTATCATGATTTCATACGGGATACACTACCTGTGCTGCTAGATAATGTGCCTTTACAAGTACGACACGATATGTGGTTGATGCACGATGGAGCTCCTGCACATTTCAGTCCAAGTGTTCGTACGCTTCTCAACAACAGATTCGGTGACCGACGGAGTGGTAGAGGCGGACCAATTCCGTGGCCTCCACGCCCTCCTGACCTCAACCCTCTCGACTTTCATTTATGGGGGCATTTGAAAGCTCTTGTCTACGCAACCCCGGTACCAAATGTAGAGACTCTTCGTGCTCGTATTGTGGACGGCTGTGATACAACACGCCATTCCCCAGGGCTGCATCAGCGCATCAGGGATTCCGTGCGGCGGAGGGTGGATGCACGTATCCTTGCTAACGGAGGACATTTTGAACATTTCCTGTAACAAAGTGTTTGAAGTCACGCTGGTACGTTCTGTTGCTGTGTGTTTCCATTCCATGATTAATGTGATTTGAAGAGAAGTAATAAAATGAGCTCTAACATGGAAAGTAAGCGTTTCCGGACACATGTCCACGTAACATATTTTCTTTGTTTGTGTGTGAGGAATGTTTCCTGAAAGTTTGGCCGTACCTTTTTGTAACACCCTGTATGAGTCGCTCACTCGCGCTCTCGTTGCAGTTGGCCGCTTGTCCTCTGAGGATGCCTTCCGCAGTCGAAGGCGAAACGCCAGGGGAGAGTCTTATATACGGACCACGGCATCTCAGCCCGGAAGTGTTAAGTGATTCTCATAGAAATATTAGGGCAAATATCTATGTTGTAATTAAACTAATTACTAATTAGTAAAATCCGTAAATTTCAACTTACCTTGAAACAGATTTATTAGTCGTTTATCAGTCATCTGACGTATTTAACGTGACTTGTGCACTACAGGTATCATGTCAATAGCGAAAAACCAATTACGTCAGTTGTAATTAACTTTTTCACTAACGATTCTCGAACATTGTGATGTAAACACTATTGATTTTGAGTTATTTTGATACTACGAAATTATCATACAGAGTTTTAACCTGAAATTACGTATCGGCATTTTGCACTGCACCTCGAGTAACGTCAGAAATAAAATCCATTGTCAACTCAAGATTTAATGAATGATTCTACGACAGGTATTGTTATTGCAACTTCGTAACCAAATTTTAACATAAAAGTCAAAAGAACAATAATTAGAAATGTATTCAGAATGAATCATCATTTATTGCCATTAAGACCGCACCAGCTGTTTGTCGTCGATCATTGACTTTTCATCATAAATCAATAAATGTAATTGTTTTTGACAATAGGCCAAAGAACATACATTATTAAGATAGGTTAGTCGCAGTCGCAGTTTGGCCAATGTAATGACGCAAAATCTGTAACAACTGCTCTTCTTTGCTCTTTGCCGCCCGCAGTGCAAAATATCTTTGTTATAATGTGGTTATTACGAATATGAGGCAGCTACACTACTCTTTAAATGGTTTTTATTTTACAAATCAGTCACGACGAGCCCATTTCGGCATAATGGCATTATCAGCTGCTCTGTAAACACACAAGTGACTGATAGTCTTACTATAATGGTTTGTAACTGTGATCAGAAAAGTTATAATACATCATTAGTTAGTTTTACCCTACATGTAATATCGTTGCTGCCAAGTCCTGTCTTTTTTTTTCACAGTTATTAGTTTCTCCAAATGTACGCTGGAGATTTCTTTTTAGTTGGGTTGGTATTAATGTATGCGATTTTTTTTACTCACAGCATGGGTAACAGTGAATCAGCGTCAAAAACGACCGAATTTCCAAGCATCACTTATTTGTAATGCTAACTATGTAACCGTGTAAAACTGCTGATCCACTCATTCATGCTGTCAGGAGAAAAACAGCATACATAAAAACCAACTGAAGTCAGATATACATCTCCACCGTACATCAAAGGAGAAACTAATAATGCTAAAAGAAAAAGACAGAACATGGGAGAAACGATATTACGTGTAAGGTAAAAACACCTAACGATGTATTATAACTTTTCTGATCATAATTATATACGATTACATTAAGACCAGCGGTTACTTATGTATTTACGGAGCACCTGACCACGGCATTATGCGGAAATGGGCTCATTGTGAAAGCATTGTAGATGCCTGATATTCGTAGTAGTGTTTTGCTGTTTTGTCATTCACGTTGTTACAAGACAGTTTGTGAGTGAAGATCTTTGTAAATGCTTCCGGAAAATATGTCTGCCTTTAAAAGGATTCATCGCTGTGTTGGAAAATATTATTTTAACTTCCAAGTTTTCATCCACGTCCGAAAGCCACGCAACTTTGCAATATACACTACTGGCCATTAAAATTGCTACACCACGAAGATGACGTGCTACAGACGCGAAATTTAACCCACAGCAAGAAAATGCTGTGATTTGCAAATGATTAGCTTTTCAGAGCATTCACACAAGGTTGGCGCCGGTGGCGACACCTACAACGTGCTCACACGAGGAAAGTTTCCAACCGATTTCTCATACACAAACAGCAGTTGACCGGCGTTGCCTGGTGAAACGTTGTTGTGATGCCTCGTGTAAGGAGGAGAAATGCGTACCATCACGTTTCCGACTTTGATAAAGGTCGGTTTGTAGCTTTTCAGATTGCGGTTTATCGTGTCGCGACATTGCTGCTCGCGTCGGTCGACATCCAATGACTGTTAGCAGAATATGGAATCGGTGGGTTCAGGAGGGTAATACGGAACGCCGTGCCGGATCCCAACGGCCTCGTATCACTAGCAGTCGAGATGACAGGCATCTTATCCGCACGGCTGTAACGGATCGTGCAGCCACGTCTCGATCCCTGAGTCAACAGATGGGGACGTTTCTAAGACAACAATCTCCTGCTCGAACAGTTCGACGACGTTTGCAGCAGCACGGACTATCAGCTCGGAGACCGTGGCTGCGGTTACCCTCGACGCTGCATCACAGACAGGAGCGCTGGCTGGTCAATGGTGGCCGAGCAACTGGCTCGTCACAGTACGCCAGTCACTACCCTCGATGAACTGTCGTATCGTGTTGAAGCTGCATGGGCAGCTGTACCTGTACACGCCATCCGAGCTCTGTTTGAATCAATGCCCAGGCGTATCGAGTCCGTTATTACGGCCAGAGCGGTTGTTCTGGGTACTGATTTCTCAGGATGTATGCACCCAAATTGCGTGAAAATGTAATCACATGTCAGTTCTAGTATAACATATTTGTCGAATGAGTACTCGTTTATCATCTGCATTTCCTCTTGGTGTAGTAGTTTTAATGGCCAGTAGTGTACATCCCTTAATGGACGCTGTTGGCGGAGCAGAACGACGGTTCAATGCTAAGTATTCCACTGCAAAAACTAAAATGTAAACTAGAAAGTATTTTAGCCAGAATTGCAGCTGAGTAGCATTGTAATCGCCAAGGGACCTTAGTACGTGACGTAAATTTCAGCTTGATAGGTGTATCCGTGCCTATGAAAGAAAAAAGGTTTCGAAAAACAGGACAGGAAAACAGACAGAGAGGAGTAACGAAGTGATTCTGTAAGGCTCCCGTTTTTTTTTCTTTTTTTTTTTTTTAATGTGAACTTTCGTGGGTGGAATATCACAATTAATAAAATGCTCCGGGCTGTTATGCCGTGGTCGAATGGGATTCACCTTAAAACCCGACGTTTCGTCCCCATGAGCGGAGGACATTTTTCGGGGGGATCGTATATTTGTTGAATGTCCGATTCACACCCTGGCCAGACATTTTTTATTTGTTTCGGTCCGTAGTACCACCCTGAAAGTTTGTTAGTTTAGTCCTGATTCACCTATGGGACGTGACTTTTGAAATAGCTTGTATATTGGATGAACTGAACCGTGTTTCAATTCTTCTGAATTTTGCTCTTCTTTCCAAATCTTCACACTCAGATTGCGGAATTTATCCTGTATAGGTAGATTTCTTATTTTCCAGATACTGGCAGGTATCTGTCTAAGTTCTGTACACTTTGCCTCACTTCTTTAAGAGAGGGTTCCTCGACTAATATTTCAGCTGTTTGGAAATCTATGCTACACGTGTTTCCTTTAATGTGACTACTTCTGTTTGGTAGTGCTGGAAAACAGCATTTCCACCAGTCTTCAGTATGTGCCAGTTCTGTTACAAGATTCCCATTTAGACATTCCACATAATTTCACAAATAATTGCTGTTATTTCTTTTACCCTGTTTGCATATACTGTCATTTTTTGTTTTATTCGAAATTTCCTGTCGTGACATCCATTTGTTGTGGGATATTAGAAAATATTCTGAGCTCAAACATAATGAGGCATCTAGAACAGCATGGTCTCCTCTATGCATTCCCGAAACATCGATCATTCAAAGCCCAACCCGCGCTTTTCTCGTATGGCATCCTGAAAGGCGAGATCAAGGCAATGAGCTGAAGGTGCTATTTCCTGATTTCCGAAAAGAAGTTCACTCACCACTACATAAACACTTGTTAATCGACAGAGAATTAACAATCATGTTTTAAATTGTAAGACATTTCTATGGGCAGGTGTGGACTCTGACCGCAATCTATTGGTTGACGAAACTGCAAAAAGGTGGGAATTTAAGGAAATGGGACCTGGATAAACTGAGAGAACCAGAGGTTGCAGAGAGTTTGAGGGAGAACATTAGAGAACGACTGACAAGAATGGGAGAAAGAAATACAGTAGAAGAAGAATGGGTAGCTTTGAGAGATGAAATAGTGAAAGCAGCAGAGGATCAAGTAGGTAAAAAGACGTGGGCTAGTAGAAATCCTTGGATAACAGATTTAATTGATGAAAGGAGACAATACAAAAAAGGCAGTAAATGAAGCAGGCAAAAAGGAATACAAACGTCTCAAAAATGAGATCGACAGGAAGTGCAAAATGGCTAAGCAGGGATGGCTAAATGCAAGGATGTAGAGGCTTATCTCACTAGTGGTAAGATAGATACTGCCTACAGGAAAATTAAAGAGACCTTTGAAGAAAAGAGAGCCACTGTTATGAATATCAAGAGCTCAGAAGGAAACCCAGTTCTAAGCAAAGAAGGGAAAGAAGAAAGGTGGAAGGAGTACACAGAGGGTCTATACAAGGGCGATGTACTTGAGGACAATATTATAGAAATTGAAGAGGATGTAGATGAAGATGAAATGGGAGATAAGATACTGCGTGAAGAGTTTGACAGAGCACTGAAAGACCTGAGTCGAAACAAGGCCCCCGGAGTAGACAACATCCCATTAGAATGACTGACAGCCTTGGGAGAGCCAGTCATGACAAAACTCTACCATCTGGTGAGCAAGATGTATGAGACAGGCGAAATTCCCTCAGACTTCAAGAAGAATATAATAATTCCAATCCCAAAGAAAGCAGGTGTTGACAGATGTGAAAATTAACGAACTATCAGTTTAATAAGTCACAGCTGCAAAATACTAACGCGAATTCTTTACAGACGAATGGAAAAACTGGTAGAAGCCGACCTCGGAGAAGATCAGTTTGGATTCCGTAGAAATGTTGGAAGACGTGAGGCAATACTGACCGTACGACTTATCTTACAAGAAACATTAAGGAAAGGCAAACCTACGTTTCTAGCATTTGTAGACTTAGAGAAAGCTTTTGACAATGTTGACTGGAATACTCTCTTTCAAATTCTAAAGATGGCAGGGGTAAAATACAGGGAGCGAAAGGCTATTTACAATTTGTACAGAAACCAGATGGAAGTTATACGAGTCGAGGGCATGAAAGGGAAGCAGTGGTTGGGAAGGGAGTGAGACAGGGCTGCAGCCTCTCCCCGATGTTATTCAATCTGTATATTGAGCAAGCAGTAAAGGAAATAAAAGAAAAATTCGCAGTAGCAATTAAAATCCATGGAGAAGAAATAAAAACTTTGACGTTTGCCGATGACATTGTAATTCTGTCAGAGACAGCAAAGGACCTGGAAGAGCAGCTGAACGGAATGGACAGTGTCTTGAAAGGAGGGTATAAGATGAACATCAACAAAAGCAAAACGAGGATAATGGAATGTAGTCGAATGAAGTCGGGTGATGCTGAGGGAATTAGATTAGGAAATGAGACACTTAAAGTAGTAAAGGAATTTTGCTATTTGGGGAGCAAAATAACTGATGATGGTCGAAGTAGAGAGGATATAAAATGTAGACTGGCAATGGCAAGGAAAGCGTTTCTGAAGAAGAGAAATTTGCTAACATCGAGTATAGATTTAAGTGTCAGGAAGTCGTTTCTGAAAGTATTTGTATGGAGTGTTGCCCTGTATGAAAGTGAAACATGGACGATAAATAGTTTAGATAAGAAGAGAATAGAAGCTTTCGAAATGTGGTGCTGCAGAAGAATGCTGAAGATTAGGTGGGTAGATCACGTAACTAATGAGAAGGTATTGAATAGGATTGGGGAGAAGAGAAGTTTGTGGCACAACTTGACTAGAAGAAGGGATCGGTTGGTGGGACATGTTCTGAGGCATCAAGGGATCACAAACTTAGTATTGGAGGGCAGCGCGGAGGGTAAAAATCGTAGAGGGAGACCAAGAGATGAATACACTAAACAGATTCAGGAGGATGTAGGCTGCAGTAGGTACTGGGAGATGAAGAAGCTTGCACAGGATAGAGTAGCATGGAGAGCTGCATCAAACTAGTCTCTGGACTGAAGACCACCACAACAACAACAAGGCTTGTTTCAGGTATGAAACGCAATTCGTGAGCGGACTGAGGAATTCTTGGTAGGGAGGAAACGTTGGGTTTTGAGTCGAAATCCATTCGACCGCGGCATAACAGCCCAGAATATTTTATAAACTGTGGTTCTGGTCTTACACAATGACGGAAGGAAGCCTGAAAAAGTAGGTGCTGAAAGCGTTGTTTAGTAAACATTCAGTGAGTTCGGTACGGTAAAGTCAGCATCTGCAAAATACGGGAAAATTGATGTGGTCTGATTTCGTTAGCGCGAGCGAGCCATAGCGATACGGTACGTTCCATCGAGGGGCGTGAACTCCGGCTCATAGGGGTGGGTGCTGCCTCTGCTCCCCCCCCCCCCCCCCCCCCAGGTCGGTGAAACACGATATGCCCCAGACCGACCTTCCGCTTGACGCGCGTAATGCGATACCCGGATATATCTGTGCCGGATAGCTGCGGGGCACACGCCTCACCCAGCTACGGGTAGGGGTCGCGGGGGTTTTAACGAGGCGGGACTTAACCTCCCCACCCCCACCACCCACCCTTCCTGCCATCCTGGCCGGCTTAATTGGCCATTATCTGTACAGCGGGCGACTGCCTCAGCTCGCAGACGGGCTAATTACTGCGAGGTATCGATGTCGGCCGGCTTTTCGACCTCTGTCGAGAGGCGAGAGCGATCGATTGCAGGGTGCGTGTAGCGCTGCGGCGCGAGGGTGGAGAAGTATTTTTGCTGGCGGCGGTTCTAAGCTGTCTGTTGTAGCCTAATGCACTGAGGTAACTCGAGTAACGTAATAAGACTAGGCAAACCTCACTAACTCGCACACACTATAGCGGCATTACGCCTCGCCGCTCTATCACACGGCACCCGGATGTTTCTAAGGCACTGAAATTATAAAATATGTGTAAAAAAATGGCTCTGAGCACTTTAGGACTTAACATCTGAGGTCATCAGTCCCCTAGATCTATGAACTACTTAAACCTAACTAACCTAAGGGAATCACACACATCGATGCCCGAGGCAGGATTCGAACCTGCGACCGTAGCAGTCTCGCGGTTCCGGACTCAAGCGCCTAGAACCGCACGGCCACCGCGGCCGGCAAAATTTGTGTATGTGTGTGTGTTGCACACCTCTCCCTAAAACATTGGACCGATATCAGCCAAACGTGATGCAGACAAACCGCTCTGGGGTTGACAACCATCTACCTGTTATACTTCAATTGTAAAATACACTACTGGCCATTAAAATTGCTACACCGCGATGATGACGTGCTACAGACGCGAAATTTAACCGACAGGAAGAAGATGCTGTGATACGCAAATGATTGGCTTTTCAGAGCATTCACACATGGTTGGCGCCGGTGGCGACACCTAGAACGTGCTGACATGAGGAAAGTTTCCAACCGATTTCTCATACACATACAGCAGTTGACAGGCGTTGCCTGGTGAAACGTTGTTGTGATGCCTCGTGTAACGAGGAGAAATGCGTACCGTCACGTTTCCGACTTTGATAAAGGTCGGATTGTAGCCTATCGCGATTGCGGTTTATCGTATCGCGACATTGCTGCTCGCGTCGGTGGAGATCCAATGACTGTTAGCAGAATATGGAATCGGTGGGTTCAGTAGGGTAATACGGAACGCCGTGCTGGGTCCCAACGGCCTCGTATCACTAGCAGTCGAGATGACAGGCATCTTATCCGCACGGCTGTAAGGGATCGTGCAGCCACATCTCGATCCCCGAGTCAACAGATGGGGACGTTTGCAAGACAACAACCATCTGCACGAACAGTTCGACGACGTTTGCAGCAGCGCGGACTATCAGCTCGGAGACCGTGGCTGCAGTTACCCTTGACGCTGCATCACACACAGGAGCGCCTGCGATGGTGTACTCGACGACGAAACTGGGTGCACGAATGTCAAAACGTCATTTTTTCGGATGAATCCAGGTTCTGTTTACAGCATCACAATGGTCGCATCCGTGTTTGGCGACATCGCGGTGAATGCACACTGGAAGCGTGTATTCGTCATCGCCGTACTGGCGTATCACCCGGCGTGATGGTATGGGGTGCCATTGGTTACACGTCTCGGTCACCTCTTGTTCGCATTGACGGCACTTTGAACAGTGGACGTTACATTTCAGATGTGTTGCGACCCGTGGCTCTACCCTTCATTCGATCCCTACGGAACCCTACATTTCAGCAGGATAATGCACGACCGCATGTTGCAGGTCCTGTACGGGCCTTTCTGGATACAGAAAATGTTCGACTGCTGCCCTGGCGTGCATATTTTCCAGATCTCTCACCAACTGAAAACGTCTGGTCAATGGTGGCCGAGCAACAGCCGCGTCACAATACGCCAGTCACTACTCTTGATGAACTGTGGTATCGTGTTGAAGCTGCATGGGCAACTGTACCTGTACACGCCATCCCAGCTCTGTTTGGCTCAATGCCCAGGCGTATCGAGGCCGTTATTACGGCCAGAGGTGGTTGTTCTGGGTACTGATTTCTCAGGGCGGAAAGGCCGCAGTTAATAAAATGTTCCAGGGTAACATACTGCGGTCGAATGGATTTCACCTTAAAACCGAAGAGTTCGTCCCCATCTGTGGAGGACATTTTTCAAGCACTGTCGAATGTCCGATTCACAGCCTGGCCTCGCTACTGACTACACCAGAACTCCGCTTCCGCGCAGTGTCGTGACGTCACGTGTTTTGGTTGCGCGACCGCAACTGTGGACTGGCGTCGTCTGCGGTTGTCGTCACCGCCTGGTGGGAGACTGGTGCACATCTCAACGGGATCACTGGATGACTGGAAAATAGCACAGGTAGTTCCAGTTCTCTAGAAGGGTCGTCGAGCAGATGCGCAAAACTGTAGGCCTCTATCTCTGACATCGATCTGTTGTAGAATTTTAGAACATGTTTTTTGCTCGCGTATCGTGTCCTTTCTGGAAACCCAGAATCTACTCTGTAGGAATCAACACGGATTCCGAAAACAGCGATCGTGTGAGACCCAACTCGCTTTATTTGTTCGTCAGACCCAGAAAATATTAGATACAGGCTCCCAGGTAGATGCCATTTTCCTCGACTTCCGGAAGGCGTTCGATACAGTTCCGCACTGTCGCCTGATAAACAAAGTAAGAGCCTACGGAATATCAGACCAGCTGTGTGGCTGGATTGAAGAATTTTTAGCAAACGGAACACAGCATGTTGTTCTCAATGGAGAGACGTCTACAGACGTGTAAGTAACCTCTGGCGTGCCACAGGGGAGTGTTATGGGACCATTGCTTTTCAAAATATATATATAAATGACCTAGTAGATAGTGTCGGAAGTTCCGTGCGGCTTTGCGCGGATGATGCTGTAGTATACAGTGAAGTTGCAGCATTAGAAAATTGCAGCGAAATGCAAGGAAATCTGCAGCGGATAGGATAGGCACTTGGTGCAGGGAGTGGCAACTGACCCTTAACAAAGACAAATGTAGTGTATTGCGAATACATAGAAAGAAGGATCCTTTATTGTATGATTATATGATAGCGGAACGAACACTGGTAGCAGTTACTTGTGTAAAATATCTGGGAGTATGCGTGCGGAACGATTTGAAGTGCAATGATCATATAAAATTAATTGTTGGTAAGGCGGGTACCAGGTTGAGATTCATTGGGAGAGTCCTTAGAAAATGTAGTCCATCAACAGAGGAGGTGGCTTACAAAACACTCGTTCGACCTGTACTTGAGTATTGCTCATCAGTGTGGGATCCGTACCAGGTCGGGTTGACAGAGGAGATAGAGAAGATCCAAAGAAGAGCGGCGCGTTTCGTCACAGGGTTATTTGGTAAGCGTGATAGCGTTACGGAGATGTTTAGCGAACCCGAGTGGCAGACTCTGCAAGAGAGGCGCTCTGCATCGCGGTGTAGCTCGCTGTCCAGGTTTCGAGAGGGTGGGTTTCTGGACGAGGTATCGAATATATTGCTTCACCCTACTTATACCTCCCGAGGAGATCACGGATGTAAAATTAGAGAGATTCGAGCGCGCACGGAGGCTTTCCGGCAGTCGTTCTTCCCGCGAACCGTACGCGACTGGAACAGGAAAGGGAGGTGATGACAGTGGCACGTAAAGTGCCCTCCGCCACACACCGTTGGGTGGCTTGCGGAGTATAAATGTAGATGTAGATGTAGATGCAGATCAATCCGAAAAATCAGTTTACCACGGTGGGGGGGACAGCCGGAGCATTGAAGTTTCTTGATGTGATAGTTTGAACTTGAGCCACACGGTTTATCGAAAATCCACGCACACAAGCCGTTACGTACACCGGGGATTCGAACCACCACCCGTAATATAAGCGAGACATCATAAAGACGTTGGCGGACGGGGCAAGGAAAATCAGCGTACAAGAGCTGCTTGGCGCAAAATTAAAAGATCTGACCAATACGTTGCTCTAGAACGGATATTCGTTCCCTGAGTTTGAAAGAGCGTTAAGACCACCGCATAGAAATCACTGTGGTGCCCAACTGAAGGTTAAATCAAAAGTTATGCTGCTGTTCGTTAAGCATGTGACTGACCGCATTGGAGAAATCTTGAAAAAGTGGAACATCGCTGTAATCCACACACCAACATGGAAGATGCGAGATGACCTACACAGATCAAAAACTGTTTTGCATCAACCCGGTTCCCAGAACTCCTGAAAATACACGTTCACCGTGGATACTGCATCACGGACACAGTCCCTCGGCGGCCGGAGTGGCCGAGCGGTTCTAGGCGCTATAGTCTGGAACCGCGCGACCGCTACGGTCGCAGGTTCGAATCCTGCCTCGGGCATGGATGTGTGTGATGTCCTTAGGTTAGTTAGGTTAAAGTAGTTCTAAGTTCTAGGGGACTGACGACCTCAGAAGTTGAGTCCCATAGTGCTCAATGCCATTTGAACCATTTGAACACAGTCCCTCTGACTGTTCAGATATCAGTAAACCCATTCAGAGATGTAAACAACCATGCATGAGCAGCGCCTATTAGACGGAGGGGGTCCGACAGCCGATCAGTTGCAGTCATTCCACCAGGAAGGAGGTACACGGCTCGTGTTGTCTGTAGTTCAACGACGCCTAGACGGTCAATACCGCGGTTCGATCGCGTCCGCATTGTTACTTTGTGCCAGGAAGGACTCTCAACAAGGGAAGTGTCCCGGCGTCTCGGAGCGAACCAAAGCGCTGTTGTTCGGACATGGAGGAGATACAGAGAGACAGGAACTGTCGATGACATGCCTCGCTCAGGCCGCCCGAGGGCTACTACTGCAGTGGATGACCGCTGCCTACGGATTATGGCTCGGAGGAACCCTGACAGCAACGCCACCACGTTGAATGATGCTTTTCGTGCAGCCACAGGACGTCGTGTTACGACTCAAACTGTGCGCAATAGGCTGCACGATGCACAGAAACAGAATTTAATAGAATTACACAAACGAAATACTCTAATTTTTTTTAAAAAGTTGTACATCAAAGACAAAGTAGTGGAAAGGTTATGTTGGCAACACTACAAAACACAAACCACAACACATACTTGAAGTACAAAAACAGACGGAATACAGTGGTGTACATAAAAGTGTGTCGTGAAAAACATAAGAAATGCATAGTGCTGCAGAAGATCTAAAAATCAGACCAAAATTATCAGCGCCTAACGCTGAAAAACAACGCTGTGCTAGCAAACGGCATTTCCCCATGCAAGCGAGAAATCAACCGAAAATTACCGCGAGTACAAATCAACTCCTTTCGTAATGAACTGTTTTTCGATCTAAAAGCAAATCAAAAAGTAAATACCTTAACTACATACCACTGAGAATGCTTTACGTCAATAAAGCTGAACGCGTCTGAAGGGAAAAAAAACACGCGTTTTTGTAACGAAACTTCCTGGCAGATTAAGACTGTGTGCCCGACCGAGACTCGAACTCGGGACCTTTGCCTTTCGCGGGCAAGTGCTCTACCATCTGAGCTACCGAAGCACGACTCACGGCCGGTGCTCACAGCTTTACTTCTGCCAGTACCTCGTCTCCTACCTTCCAAACTTTACAGAAGCTCTCCTGCAAACCTCGCAGAACTAGCACTCCTGAAAGAAAGGATACTGCGGAGACGTGGCTTAGCCACAGCCTGGGGGATGTTTCCAGAATGAGATTTTCACTCTGCAGCGGAGTGTGCGCTGATATGAAACTTCCTTTCTTTCTTTTCTTTCAGGAGTGCTAGTTCAGCAAGTTTCGCAGGAGAGCTTCTGTAAAGTTTGGAAGGTAGGAGACGAGGTACTGGCAGAACTAAAGCTGTGAGCACCGGCCGTGAGTCGTGCTTCGGTAGCTCAGTTGGCAGAGCACTTGCCCGCGAAAAGGAAAGGTCCCGAGTTCGAGTCTCGGTCGGGCACACAGTTTTAATCTGCCAGGAAGTTTCATATCAGCGCACACTCCACTGCAGAGTGAAAATCTTATTCCGCATTTTAGTAGTTGCAACGACAGAACAAAAATACCCTGGAGACAGTCTGTTAGGATCTGCGTTTCGAGTCGTCTAGTATGGACGTAGCACTACCACTTCACTTCCGAAACACAAGCACAATTTTCTATTCGCAACTTTTTCTCTCACTCTCTTCACCATCTTTATCCTTATGTTTGTGGTGCAATATTACTGTTTTGCCAATAGCTATAGATATCTGTTCGAAAACTGTACATTTACGATAGTCTACATCTGCATCTACATCCATACTCCGCAAGCCACCTCACGGTGTGTGGCGGAGGGTACCTTGAGTACCTCTATCTGTTCTCCCTTCTATTCCAGTCTCGTATTGTTCGTGGAAAGAAAGATGTCGGTATGCCTGTGTGTGGGCTCTAATCTCTCTGACTTTATTCATAGAGTAAATATCTCTGGAGTGAGCATTCACATGCGCAGAACAGATTTTGTGTTGTCAACACACATTGCCGGCCTGGTCACGTGATCTCGGGACGTCGTGTGTGTGTGTGTGTGTGTGTGTGTGTGTGTGTGTGTGTGTGTCCGTATAGCGCCCTGTATATTTAGAACGTCACTACATCCCTAGTACAGACGGATTCTTTTCGAACGAGTCGTGGTTTTATTTACATATGTTGCGCAGACATTTTAACAGTATCCATTTGATACCGGGAATAAACCAGCTGCGTAACTTTTAAGGGCAAGTGATATTACATCCTGCTTCTTTGCGATAGGTGTCACAGTTCAGATGCACTCGACTTTTGGTAGTTTTCGGTATGATACGGCACTTTATAGTATTACAGAGCCTGACGTACATTTTTGCAGTGATAGTCTTGCAAAAAGATTTGACAGCACGCTAGTATTTTTGCAAGTGTCCGAAAAACACCTAATTTCCCACACATTAGCGATTATATCCCTGCTAATTCTTCCTTTTTTCTGTCATTTCTGCGTATTTATTTTCTCGTTTTTGCGACCTAAAGCACAATTTTTCTTACTGGTGACACTTTGAAGTGTTTATTTAACGCATTTTCCGTACTTGTTCCCAGTTTATTAAATAAATAGTAGACTGAGTAAGAAGGGGGGAAAAAGGCGATCGGAGAATAAATGTACGGTAAAGCAAATACAGTTAATCATGTAACAGTCAACCCATATAACACCATTAAGGGATGTGGAAAGTGACACAAATGAAAGAGTTTGGTGACATGTTTACTAATATTTTACGCTTTTTAATCAAATGGTAAAGAAAATAAATTGAAAGCAAAATACACCAAAGAAGATGAATGTGTACTTTGATTAGCTACACTATTGTGTTTTTTATTTCATTTGTGCAGAAAATGTATTTAAGCTGAATGCAGAAACTGGTAGTAGGTGCTGTGGAAAATTAAAAATAGCTGGTATAGCATCTACCTTCAGCCACACACGTCCAAATTTTTCTCTGTCTAAACATTCCTCTTCAAAGTGTTTTGAACATACTTTGGAATATTTTGTGGGGACAAAATTACTCCTCTTCATTTTCTGGAGCCACATATTTACTCGTTGTTCATCCTTCGGGAAACTAACACATAAATCACACATAATCATTCTCCATGTCCTAGACACACTGTAACTTTATAGTAAACAAAAAGGTTTGGATACACACATTATACGAAGACAATTACAGACTCCCACTCTATTGAATTTATTTGTTTCCCGTCTTTCACATCTATATACATAATCGACAAGTCACTGATAAATGCATAGAGCATAGTACTTGCTGAAACAACTAACCATTCCCTTTCCTGTTCCACTAGCAAATTTACGAGAGGAAGCGATTCTTTGTAAGCTTTTGTACGAGCCGTAATATCTATTATATAGTCATAAAATCGTAGAAAAATAGGTCTACAGAATCAAGGCTTAATTATAATGCGTCTCGAAATTTTTAAACATAGTACCCATGAAAAGTTACTATCCCTGCTTTCACATATTTTTCTTTGCATCCGAAGCAACAACACTAATTCACTATAGCTATTACACTATCAACAAACGGTGAAAACACAACAAAGACTCTTGGTATTATAAACTTCAAACTCTGAGGAAAGCACACACGCACAGCGATGTCCCGAAAACACGTGACAATCCTGGTCTAATGTTGACAACATGAGCAGAACGCAGTGCTCACTCCAGAGATATTTACTCTCTGATTTTATCCCCACGGTCTCTTCGCGAGATATACGTAGGAGGGAGCAATATACTGCTCGACTCTTCGGTGAAGGTATGTTGTCGAAACTTCAACAAAAGCCCGTACCGAGCTACTGAGCGTCTCTCCTGCAGAGTCTTCCACTGGAGTTTATCTATCATCTCCGTAACGCTTTCGCGATTACTAAATGATCCTGTAACGAAGCGCGCTGCTCTCCGTTGGATCTTCTCTAATCTCTTCTATCGACCCTATCTGGTACGGATCCCAAACTGCTGAGCAGTATTCGAGCAGTGGGCGAACAAGTGTACTGTAACCTACTTCCTTTGTTTTCGGACTGCATTTCCTCAGGATTCTTCCAATGAATCTCAGTCTGGCATCTGCTGTACCGACGATTAATTTGATATGGTCATTCGATTTTAAATCACTCCTAATGCCTATTCCCAGATAATTTATGGAATTAATTGCTTCCAGTTGCTGACTTGCTATATTGTAGCTAAATGATAAGGGATATTTCTTTCTATGTATTCGCAGCGCATTACGCTTGTCTACATTGAGATTCAATTGCCATTCCCCGCACCATGCGTCAATTCGGTGCAGATCCTCCTGCATTTCAGTAGAATTTTCCATTGTTACAACCTCTCGATATACCACAGCATCACCCGCAAAAAGCCTCAGTGAACTTCCGATGTCGTCCACAAGGTCATTTATGTATATTGTGAATAGCAACGGTCCTACGACACTGCCCTGCGGCACACCTGAAATCACTCTTACTTCGGAAGACTTCTCTCCATTGAGAATGACATGCTGCGTTCTGTTATCTAGGAACTCTTCAATCCAATCACACAATTGGTCTTATGGTCCATATGCTCTTACTTTGTTCTTTAAACGACTGTGGGGAACTGTATCGAACGCCTTGCGGAAGTCAAGAAACACGGCATCTACCTGGGAACTCGTGTCTATGGCCCTCTGAGTCTCGTGGACGAATAGCGCTAGCTGGGTTTCACACGATCGCCTTTTTCGAAACCAATGCTGATTCCTACACATTTCTAGTCTCATTATACTCGAGCATAATACTCGTTCCAAAATTCTGTGTGTGACCTCCTGTTTGGTCCCCTCTGTATGTGACTCGCATTTTGGAAATTTGGTTCGTCGCTAATGTCATTCCTGCTGCAGACTCGAAGCCTTCGCCTTCCTGGCGAGCGGAAAGAAAGAGAAGAGTGTCGCGCCGCTGATGGCGGGCTGTTGTATCTCATTTCCCGCTCCGGGCCGTCCATTACGCCGGAATGACGGCCGCGCCATCAACGTCCGGGCCTCTTTAGGGGACCGGCTGCAGGCTTGGGGAAGGTCCAGGCGCAGCCTCCGACCGGAAGCCGTAAACAACGGCCGCAGGTAGCTCAGGCGGTGACGTCACAGGACGCGCTCCCCGAGCCGAAACTCGCGAGTCGAGATCGCAACTGCCGTGTGGAAACAAACGGTTCGGTCGCACGCTGGAGAACAGTCGAATCATCCGCCTGCAGTTTTTACCTGTCGCCCCACACATGTCTGCTGCGTTTACGTGCGGTACGTTTTCCGAAAACCGAAATCTGGATCCTCTTTCTTCCTTTAGTGTTCAACCCTGAGGTTGGTTTGCAGAAGAGCGCCATTCGTCTCTCCCGTCTGCCTTCCTCTTCACTTCCACGTATGTGTTATATCCAACATCATTCATGATCTGTTGCCGGCCGGGGTGGCCGAGCGGTTCTAGGCGCTACAGTCTGGAACCGCGCGACCGCTGCGGTTGGAGGTTCGAATCCTGCCTCGGGCATGGATGTGTGTCATGTCCTTAGGTTAGTTAGGTTTAAGTAGTTGTAAGTTCTAGGCGACTGATGACCTCAGGAGTTAAGTCCCATAGTGCTCAGAGCCATTTGAACCATTTTGAACCATGATCTGTTGCACGCTTGCCGGCCGGAGTGGCCGAGCGGTTAAAGGCGCTACAGTCTGGTACCGCACGACCGCTACGGTCGCAGGTTCGAATCCTGCCTCGGGCATGGATGTGTGTGATGTCCTTAGGTTAGTTAGGTTTAAGTAGTTCCAAGTTCTAGGGGACTTATGACCACAGCAGTTGAGTCCCATACTGCTCAGAGCCATTTGAACCATTTTTTTTTTTTTTTTGTTGCACACTTTGCCGCCCCCGCCGATTCCTTCCCTCAACAGTTCCTTCTGCTATTGTTCCAATGGTGTTGTTGTGTCGTGGGCTGTGCCCTACAAGTTTGTCTCTTCTTCTTTGGATGCGCCTCCACAGAGACCTGGTTTCCTGTACTCTTCTAAGCACCTCTTCATTTGTTACTTTCTCTCTCCAGCTGATCTTCATCATCCTTCTAAAGCACCACATCTCCAGGGCCTCTAGCCGTCTTCCCTCTTCACTTCCAATTGTTCACGTTTCACATCCGTGTAGGGCCACACTCCAAACGAAATCTTTCATGATACGTTTCCTTATTTTCAGACTGATGTTGTTCCTGGTGAGTAAGTTCCTTCTCCGATTAAATGCAATTTTGACCTTTTGTATCCTGGTCGTAATTTCTTTCCGGCTTCTACCATCTCTTGTGATTTTGCTTCCCAGGTAAGTAAATTCCTCAATCACTTCCAGTTCCTCAAAAATGGGTCAAATGTCTCTGAGCACTATGGGACTTAACATTTATGGTCATCAGTCCCCTAGAACTTAGAACTACTTAAACCCAACTAACCTAAGGACAGCACACAACACCCAGTCATCACGAGGCAGAGAAAATCCCTGACCCCGCCGGGAATCGAACCCGCGAACCCGGGCGTGGGAAGCGAGAACGCTAGTGCACGACCACGAGCTGCGGACTCCATCTCCTCTCTTGGAATTGTCATTCTCAGAGGTTCATATTCTGCTTCTGTACTGCATACTATCACTTTAGTCTTTTTCTTCTCATTCCATACTGACTGCATAGAATTTTTTCCATTGTTCTGAGTACTTCCTCTAGATCTTCTTTTGTCTCTGTGACTATAGCAATATCATCTATGTAACCTAAGATGTCTTTTTTCCACCCATTAATTTTGATCCCCACCTCAGTAATCTCAGATATCATTTTTTGCTGCCGTGTTTACATGTTAAGAACTGAAGCGAATTTACCAACGGATTTCTACGAGGGTGGTTTGAAAAGTTCTTGGTGCAGAAAAGTGAAATGTTGAAACTTCCTGGCAGATTAAAACTGTGTGCCCGACCGAGACTCGAACTCGGGACCTTTGCCTCTCGCGGGCAGGTGCTCTACCAACTGAGCTACCGAAGCACGACTCACGCCCCGTACTCACAGCTTTACTTCTGCCAGTATCTCGTCTCATTCTGGAAACATCCCCCAGGCTGTGGCTAAGCCATGTCTCCGCTATATCCTTTCTTTGAGGAGTGCTAGTTCTGCAAGGTTCGCAGGAGAGCTTCTGTAAAGTTTGGAAGGTAGGAGACGAGATACTTGCAGAAGTAAAGCTGTGAGTACCGGGCGTGAGTCGTGCTTCGGTAGCTCAGATGGTAGAGCACTTGCCCCCGAAAGGCAAAGGTCCCGAGTTCGAGTCTCGGTCCGGCACACAGTTTTAATCTGCCAGGAAGTTTCATATCAGCGCACACTCCGCTACGGAGTGAAATTCTCATTCAAGTGAAAAGGTACTTACACCACTGAAACTTTTTTTTACTTTTCAATGTAGTCTCCTTGTAGATTGATGTACTCGGTCCACCGATGTTCCAGTGGCTTGCTCCCATCTCGAAAATGAGTTTCCTCCAGGCATGCCAAAATAGGTGTCAACTCCGGCTATCCCTCCTTCGTTTGAAGTGCATCTTCGTTCACCGAGAAAAATTTTCAGTTCTGGGAAGAGGTGGAGGTCTGACGGAGCCATTTCAGGTGAATAAGGCGGGTGTGGCCACCATTCATAACTCAGTTCGCGTAATTTTCCCATGACGACGGCACATGTGTCCCGGCGCGCATTGTCTTAATCGAAGATGATTTTCTTCCTTGCGAAACGCGGCCTTTTTCATGTATCGTTTGTGGCAGTTTGTCCAGGAGATTAGCCTAGTATTCTCCAGTAATTGTTTGCCTACTGGAGGGATAATCTATAAAGAGAATCCCCTTCGCATCCCAGAACACTGATGCCGTGACCTTTCCAGCCGAAGGAATTGTCTTTGCTTTCTTTGTTGGCGGAGAATCAGCGTGTTTCCACTGCTTTGACTGTTGTTTCGTCTCTGGCGTATAGTAGTGCACCCAAGTTTCATCTGTGGACACAAACCGGCGCAAAAAAAATCTTGTCCGTCTCTCCTAAAAGGGGCCGAACATTCTTCCGATATATCCATTCTCGTGAGTTTTTGATCCAGCGTCCAAGAGTCGCAGCACCCATCTTGCAGATAATTTTTTTCATTTCTCATTCTTCAGTTAAAAAGTGATATAGTCTACCCTTTCAGATGACACATGGCGGGCGAGGGCAGTTTCACGCACTTTCAATCGGCAATCCTCTGTGACCATTTTGCCGGCCGAAGTGGCCGTGCGGTTAAAGGCGCTGCAGTCTGGAACCGCAAGACCTCTACGGTCGCAGGTTCGAATCCTGCCTCGGGCATGGATGTTTGTGATGTCCTTAGGTTAGTTAGGTTTAACTAGTTCTAAGTTCTAGGGGACTAATGACCTCAGCAGTTGAGTCCCATAGTGCTCAGAGCCATTTGAACCATTTTTTGTGACCATTTTGTGCACTTTTGCAATGATTTCTGGAGCAGTGACGCATCTCGACCGACCACTGCGCGGATCCCCATCTAACCTCTCCCGACCAAATTCAAATTCACTTGTCCACTTGGCAACAGTTGAATATGAAAGATCAGAGTCCCCCAGTGTATTCTGGAAATCGGCACGAATGTTCTTTGCTATCACACGTTTCTTTACCATCAGGTCTTACCAAGTGAAATCGAGACTCATCTCACTAGGCCACGGTTTTCTAGTCGTCTAGTGTCCAGATTCTGAAAAAAGTAGGGGTAAGCTATAGGGAGAGACGGGTCATATACAATATGTACAACAACCAAGAGGGAATAATTAGAGTGGACGATCAAGAACGAAGTGCTCGTATTAAGAAGGGTGTAAGACAAGGCTGTAGCCTTTCGCCCCTACTCTTCAATCTGTACATCGAGGAAGCAATGATGGAAATAAAAGAAAGGTTCAGGAGTGGAATTAAAATACAAGGTGAAAGGATATCAATGATACGATTCGCTGATGACATTGCTATCCTGAGTGAAAGTGAAGAAGAGTTAAATGATCTGCTGAACGGAATGAACATTCTAATGAGTACAGAGTATGGTTTGAGAGTAAATCGGAGAAAGACGAAGGTAATGAGAAGTAGTAGAAATAACAGCGAGAAACTTAACATCAAGATTGATGGTCGGGAAGTCAATGAAGTTAAGGAATTCTGCTACCTAGGCAGTAAAATAACCAGTGACGGACGGAGCAAGGAGGACATCAAAAAGCAGACTCGCTATGGTAAAAAAGGCATTTCTGGCCAAGAGAAGTCTACTAATATCAAATACCGGCCTTAATTTGAGGAAGAAATTTCTGAGGATGTACGTCTGGAGTACAGCATTGTATGGTAGTGAAACATGGACTGTGGGAAAACCGGAACAGAGGAGAATCGAAGCATTTGAGATGTGGTGCTATAGACGAATGTTGAAAATTAGGTGGACTGATAAGGTAAGGAATGAGGAGGTCCTACGCAGAATCGGAGAGGAAAGGAATATGTGGAAAACACTGATAAGGAGAAGGGACAGGATGATAGGACATCTGCTCAGACATGAGGGAATGACTTCCATGGTACTAGAGGGAGCTGTAGAGGGCAAAAACTGTAGAGGAAGACAGAGATTGGAATACGTCAAGCAAATAACTGAGGACGTAGGTTGCAAGTGCTACTGTGGGATGAAGAGGTTAGCACAGGAAAGGAATTCGTGGCGGGCCGCATCAAACCAGTCAGTAGACTTATGACAAAAAAAAAAAAAAGTGTCCAGCCGATATGGTCACGAGCCCAGGAGAGGCCGTGGTCGTGCGGTAGCGTTCTCGCTTCCCGGGTTCCCGGGTTCGATTCCCGGCGGGGTCAGGGATTTTCTCTGCCTCGTGATGACTGGGTGTTGTGTGCTGTCCTTAGGTTAACCACAGATGTTAAGTCCCACAGTGCTCAGAGCCATTTGAACCATTTTGAACCCAGGAGAGGCGATGTCGTGATGTTAGCAAAGGCAGCCGCGTCAGCCGCCTGCTGCCAGAACCCATCGACGCCAAATTTCGCCGCACTTCCCTGACGGACACGTTCGTCGTACGTCCCACGTTGATCTCTGCGGCTATTTCACGCAGTGTTGCTTGTCTGTCAGCACCGACGACACCACGCAGAAGCTGCTGCTCTCGGTCGTTAAGTGAAGGCCGTCGGCCACTGCCCTGTCCGCAGTGAGGGGTGATGCCTGGAATTTGACTTTCACCGTACACTCTTTACACTGTGGATCTCGGAGTACTGAATTCCCTAACGATTTCCGAAGTGGAACGTGCCATCTGTCTGACGCCAATTACCATTTCAGTCTGTTAATGATCCCATGTCGGAAATTTTTTCACATGAAATGCACCGCCCTCTTATAACCTGTGTATGAGACACCACAGCCATGTGTATATCCCCACGTCGCTATCCCATGACACCTGAGTGTATGCACCAATGACTGTCAGTAGTAACTGAAATTCGTAGTTAGCCTCCGAATCCGAACTGAGTTTTTTTTTTAATCACTGAGTGCTTTGATGCGGCCCGCCACGAATTCCTTGCCTGTGCTAACCTCTTCCTCTCAGAGTAGCACTTGCAGCCTACGTCCTCAGTTATTTGCTGGACGTATTCCAATCTCTATCTTCCTCTACAGTTCTTGCCCTCTACAGCTCCCTCTAGTACCATGGAAGTCATTCCCTCATGTCTTAGCAGATGTCCTATCATCCTGTCCCTTCTCCTTATCAGTGTTTTCCACATATTCCTTTCCTCTCCGATTCTGCGTAGAACCTCTTCATTCCTTACCTTATCAGTCCACCTAATTTTCAAAAGACAATTGTGGATGTGTCAGATGATGATCAGTTTGGCATTGTGAAAGGTAAAGGCACCAGAGAGAGACAATTCTGACGTTGCGGTTCGTAATGGAAACAAGACTTAAGAAAAATCAAGGCACGTTCATTGGATTTGTCGACCTGGAAAAAGCGTTCGGGAATTTAAAATGGTGCAAGATGTTCGACATTCTGAAAAAAATAGGGGATAAGGTATTGGAAAATTATTATATACAATACAAAAATATTATATACAATATGTACAAGAACCAAGAGGAAACAAGACTGGAAGGTGAAAAATGAAGTACTCGGGTTAACAAGGGTGCGAGACAGCCATGTACTGTTTCGCCCCTACATTTCAATCTGTACATCGAACAAGTAATGACGGAAATAAAAGAAAGATTCAAGAGTGGGTTGAAAATTCAAGGTGAAATGTTATCAGTGATGATATTCGCTGATGAAATTGCTATCCTGAGTGAAAGTGAGTAAGAATTACAGGATCTGCTGAATCGAATGAACAGTCTAATGAGTACAGAGTAAGGATTAGGAGTAAATCGAAGAAAGATGAAGTAGCAGAAATGAGATTAGCGAGAAACTTAACATCAGGATTGATGGTCACAAAGTAGATGAAGTTAAGGTATTGTGCTACCTGGACAGCAAAATGACTAATGACCGTAGGAACAAGGAGGATATTAAAAGCAGAGTAGCACTGGCAAAAAGGGCATTCTTGGCCAAGAAAATTCTACTAATATCAAACACACGCCTCAATTTGAGGAAGAAATCTCTGGGAACGTATGTCTCGAATACAGTATTTTATGGTAGTGAAACATACACTGTAGGAAAACAGGAAGAGAATCAATGCATTTGAGATGTGCTACAGACCGACCAACCGACCGACAGACCAACCGACCGACAGACCAACCGACCGACAGACGAACCGACCAACAGACAGACAGACCGACCGACCGCCAGACAAACCGACAGACAGATTAACAGACCATCCAAGTGACCAACCAACTGACAGACAAACCGACAGAGAAACAGACAGACCCCTCAGACCAACAGACAGGTCGACCAACCAACAGAGGGGACAGACCGACGGACATACACCTCAGACCAACAGAGAGACAGACCGACCGACCGACAGACCGACCAACCGACAGACCGACAGACCGACCCACCGACAGACCGACAGACCGACCCACCGACCGACAGACCAACAGATCGACAGACCAACCGACCGACAGACAGACCAACAGACAGACAGACCAACCGACCGACAGACCAACCGACCGACAGACCAACCGACCGACAGACCAACCGACCGACAGATTAACAGACCGTCTAACTGACCGACCAACAGACAGACAGACCAACCGACCAACAGACAGAAGACCAACCGACCGACCGACCGACCGACCGGCCGGCCGGCCGACCGAGCGACCGACCGAGCAGAACACCGACCGACCGACAGACAGGCAGAATGACGTGGCAGGCTACAAACGTCCCGACAGACTGCACTCCCAGATTGTACAGTAACAGCGCATTGTTATGATTTAAGCACACTAACTTTACGTCTGTACTACATAATTCCGCTCGGTTCTGGAGAGAAACAAAACTGAGGTTTGCCTCGGCTATTTTCGAGATAACAAGGCCAAAAAAAGCCGAGGGAAAGCTGTGGACAAAGAAGTGGCATGTGCAAACAAAGAAATTCACCCACGCTGTTACTTCTGGATGTTATGATTATCGTAATTATCTAAGAATGGATGAAACACCCAATTCTGAGCTGCTGAACATAATCAAATCATTCTCCTTCTATCGCATCACACATATCTTCCCCCCAGTAGAGGCCTGCAGTGTACTCTTTTCACCTTTCCGCTCTCCCTCTGTATTTAACAGTGGAATTTGTAACATTGTGTGATTGCTTTATCATTTTAAATCATTAACTAATCGAGCAGTCGCTCGGCAACAGCTACAGTTAGCAAATAATGTTGCGAGAATGTAAAAGGTGACGTAACTTGTTTATTGTCGAAGCGCCGTCAGAGATGCAGTGAGTTACTGACTTTGAAAACCGCGGCGCGAAAAACGGACAGATGAAGAACACTTTTACACATTCTTTTGATGTACGAGATATTCTGGATGAACAGTTACTCATTTTTTCTCTTGTCTCTTGTAACTTGTGTCGGACGCGCATGTCTTGCCGCCGTATTAGTATCGTTATAAATAACATTATTTTAGTGTAAAGTAAAAGTGCAGCACTAAAAGTGCAATACTGCATAGCAGTAGATTTATTGTGCGACGTGTATGTGAAAAGGTCAAAGGAATTATTTTCATTACGAGAAGAGAAGTGCCAGTCAAAACGGCATCCATGTTAAATCCTTCATTGCAGTGTAAGTTCATCTATTAATTGCCATAAATTCAGAGTTAAATGGAACTGGTGTACGGACTATTTATTTAGTATAGAATTAATGTCTCACTCCTTCATGAAGTTATTTAATTTTCTTTATGTTTCTGCCAAATAGAAAGTTCACAGTCACGAAATCTTTCGGCGAAATCGGACGAAAGTTGCATGTGCCGAAATACACTCCTGGAAATTGAAATAAGAACACCGTGAATTCATTGTCCCAGGAAGGGGAAACTTTATTGACACATTCCTGGGGTCAGATACATCACATGATCACACTGACAGAACCACAGGCACATAGACACAGGCAACAGAGCATGCACAATGTCGGCACTAGTACAGTGTATATCCACCTATCGCAGCAATGCAGGCTGCTATTCTCCCATGGAGACGATCGTAGAGATGCTGGATGTAGTCCTGTGGAACGGCTTGCCATGCCATTTCCACCTGGCGCCTCAGTTGGACCAGCGTTCGTGCTGGACGTGCAGACCGCGTGGGACGACGCTTCATCCAGTCCCAAACATGCTCAATGGGGGACAGATCCGGAGATCTTGCTGGCCAGGGTAGTTGACTTACACCTTCTAGAGCACGTTGGGTGGCACGGGATACATGCGGACGTGCATTGTCCTGTTGGAACAGCAAGTTCCCTTGCCGGTCTAGGAATGGTAGAACGATGGGTTCGATGACGGTTTGGATGTACCGAGCACTATTCAGTGTCCCCTCGACGATCACCAAGGGTGTACGGCCAGTGTAGGAGATCGCTCCCCACACCATGATGCCGGGTGTTGGCCCTGTGTGCCTCGGTCGTATGCAGTCCTGATTGTGGCGCTCACCTGCACGGCGCCAAACACGCATACGACCATCATTGGCACCAAGGCAGAAGCGACTCTCATCGCTGAAGACGACACGTCTCCATTCGTCCCTCCATTCACGCCTGTCGCGACACCACTGGAGGCGGGCTGCACGATGTTGGGGCGTGAGCGGAAGACGGCCTAACGGTGTGCGGGACCGTAGCCCAGCTTCATGGAGACGGTTGCGAATGGTCCTCGCCGATACCCCAGGAGCAACAGTGTCCCTAATTTGCTGGGAAGTGGCGGTGCGGTCCCCTACGGCACTGCGTAGGATCCTACGGTCTTGGCGTGCATCCGTGCGTCGCTGCGGTCCGGTCCCAGGTCGACGGGCACGTGCACCTTCCGCCGACCACTGGCGACAACATCGATGTACTGTGGAGACCTCACGCCCCACGTGTTGAGCAATTCGGCGGTACGTCCACCCGGCCTCCCGCATGCCCACTATACGCCCTCGCTCAAAGTCCGTCAACTGCACATACGGTTCACGTCCACGCTGTCGCGGCATGCTACCAGTGTTAAAGACTGCGATGGAGCTCCGTATGCCACGGCAAACTGGCTGACACTGACGGCGGCGGTGCACAAATGCTGCGCAGCTAGCGCCATTCGACGGCCAACACCGCGGTTCCTGGTGCGTCCGCTGTGCCGTGCGTGTGATCATTGCTTGTACAGCCCTCTCGCAGTGTCCGGAGCAAGTATGGTGGGTCTGACACACCGGTGTCAATGTGTTCTTTTTTCCATTTCCAGGAGTGTATTTTCTCCGCGCAATATTCTACTGGTAAATGCATGATAAACTACGGTCCCTTAGGAAATTCATGTTGTGCTATGCAAAAATAATTATATTTTGAATAGGCATTTACTCTCCTCTGCAATGCAACTTCCGACTGATCAGACGATCCAACTAGAAACAGCCGCACACGGTCGGCGTTCGCAAATATATTTCCACCGCTGATTATAGCTATACGTTACAGCACAAAAGTGAACATATTGTTAGAATTAGCGACAACGAACGGGGACATTTATAGCTGTGTGTTTATGTATACACATTACGTAAACATATCGTTATAAATTCCCGATGCACTCTTAATGTTACGTCCTTCCAACAATAATTTCTGTAGTGTTGACAGATTGCCAACACTACGCACATTATTTAAGGGAGGCGGCCATTAAGCAAGCAGGCGGACTTGATGGTCTGAAACAGGATACTTCATAAATGCTATAAAGAAAAGTACGTAGCTTCTGGAATACTTAACTTTAATCCATAATTGGTGAACATCGGTCTGACGGTACATGCATCACAAGATAAATAGCAATTGATAATGGCGCCTTGCTAGATCGTAGCAAATGACGTAGCTGAAGGCTATGCTAACTATCGTCTCGGCAAATGAGAGCGTAATTTGTCAGTGAACCATCGCTAGCTACGTCGGCTGTACAACTGGGGCGAGTGCTAGGAAGTCTCTCTAGACCTGCCGTGTGGCGGCGCTCGGTCTGCAATCACTGACAGTGGCGACACGCGGGTCCGACATGTACTAATGGACCGCGGCCGATTTAAAGCTACCACCTAGCAAGTGTGGGGTCTGGCGGTGACACCACAATTTCTTTTTCGATTTCTTCACATTTTTTCTGCAACCATTATGTCTTAGCTTCCCTGCACTTCCTACTTATTTCATTCCTCAGCGAATTGTATTTCTTTATTCCTAAATTTCCCTGAACATTTTTGTGCTTCCTTCTTTCATCGAACAATTGAGGTACTTATTCCGGTTTCTTCACAGTTACCTTCTTTGTTCTCAACTTGTGATGGTCCTTTTTAGAGATGTCCAATCCTCTTCAACTGTACTGCATACTTAGCTAATACTTATTGCTGTATCTATACTTCTCGTTACTCCTTAGTACTTCTATATCCCACTGATTCTTCCTGACTAATCTCTTAAACTATACCCTACTCTTCATCACTACTATATTGTGATCTGAGTCTATACCTGCTCCTGGGTACGCCCTACAATCCAGTATCTGATATCGCAATCTCTGTGTGACCGTGATGTAATCTTCCCATGTTACCTGCCCTTTTCCAAGTACACAACCTCCTCTTGTGATTCTTAAAGAGAATATTCGCTAATACTAGATGAAATTTATTATAAAACTCAATTAGACTCTCTACTCTCCCATTGCCTGTCCCAAGCCCATATTCTCCTGTAACCTTTTCTTCTACTTCTTCCCCTACAACTGCATTCCATCCCCCCATGACAATTAGATTTTCTTCTTCGTTTACGTACTGTGTTACCCTTTTAATATCCTCATGTACTTCCTCTATCTCTTCATCTTCGCCACCGCGGTGACCGAGCGGTTCTAGGCGCTGCAGTCCGGGACCGCGCTACTGCTACGGTCGCAGGTTCGCATCCTGCCTCGGGCATGGATGTGTGTGATGTCCTTAGGTTAGTTAGGTTTAAGTAGTTCTAAGTTCTAGGGGAGTGACGACCTCAGATATTAAGTCCCATAGTGCTCAGAGCCATTTGAACCATCTTCATCTTCAGCTTGCGAAGTTGGCACGTATACCTGAATTATTGTTGTCGGTGTTGGTTTGCTGTCGATTCTGATAAGAGCAACCCTATCACTGAATTGTTCACAGTAACACACTTTCTGCCCTACCTTCCTGTACTTATCTGATCAGAAATCGTTGCCGCGCGGGTTTAGCCGAGCGGTCTGAGGCGCTGCAGTCATGAACTGTGCAGCTGGTCCTGGCGGAGGTTCGAGTCCTCCCTCGGGCATGGGTGTGTGTGCGTTTGTCCTTAGGATAATTTAGGTTAAGTAGTGTGTGAGCTTAGCAGTTAAGTCCCATAAGATTTCACACACATTTGAACAAATCTTTGACTTGATTCTGTTTCACTTCACTGATCCCTACGGCATCTATATTGAGCCTGAGCTTGTGATATTCTAGCTTCTGACACTTTATGGTCAGATTCGCACGCTATCCTTTCGTTAGTTATTGAATCTTTTTCTCGTGGCCACCTCCCCCTTGGCCCAGGATGACACGGCGGCCGGTCGGTGCCGGTGGGTGTGCCCTGTCTGTGGACGGCATTTACTTCTAAGTGTTCCAGTGAGCGCTGGCAAAACCTTTAACTACATCCGCAAATGCTGGAGTCGCACATCTGGCTTTCTTCGGTACTTAACAAACGTAAACATGGTCTGCAGTAGGCTGTAACGCGATGCTTATTTAACCGTACCATTAGCTAATTTCGACCAAGTGCCACTGTCAAGCCCTTGAATTTGTTGTTGTGGGTTGGCAGGAGAGCCAACACCCGGTATACTAGAGGAAGCCGAAAGGCACGCGTTTTAGCTCACGCAGGCTCGCGTGAGGTCTGGAACAGGACAAGGAAATTAGACTTTAGCAAAAAACCTACGTAGCTGCTGGAATACTTAACTTTAATCCATAAATGGTGAACATCGCTCTTGACGGTACATATTTCATAATCTCAATAGCAACTGGTAATGGCGCCTTGCTAGGTCGTAGCAAATGACGTAGCTGAAGGCTATGCTAACTATCGTCTCGGCAAATGAGAGCGTATTTTGTCAGTGAACCATCGCTAGCAAAGTCGGCTGTACAACTGGGGCGAGTGCTAGGGAGTCTCTCTAGACCTGCCGTGTGGCGGCGCTCGGTCTGCAATCACTGACAGTGGCGACACGCGGGTCCGACGTATACTAACGGACCGCGGCCGATTTAAAGGCTACCACCTAGCAAGCGTGGTGTCTGGCGGTGACACCACATTTGTAACATCTGTATTTCATGTCATTTTCAAGTTACTGTTAATTATAAGTAAACACGAGCCATATTCCTTCATTTTAGGAAAGGACCCACAGTGGAATCACATCTTTTATGATAAGATGAGTAGTCGTATGTAAAATCAGTAAGTGGGTCAAAGTCATCTATTCACTCTCTTAGTGGCACACCGGCACTGAACGGCAATAACAAACAGGAAGCCGAAATACTGAATTCGGTCTTCCGAAGTTGTTTTCACCGCGGAAGATGGTAACACTGTCCCTCCTTTCAATCGTCGTACGAACATCGAACTGGCAGGTATTGAGATAAGCCATCGCGGAACTGAATAGCAGCTATTAGCGGAAAAGCTGCAGGACCAGGTGAGATACGTTGAAACACGTATGTATTCAGTAGCAGCGATGGCGAGGCATGACAGAATCTGTGACCGGCCAGAGAGTTATTTATCGTTGCTAGCCTGCGCTTGACCGCGCGAGAGTGCAGTTGGATAGTAGTAGCAGTCTGGTACAGTTGCGTGTAGCGAGTCGGCAGGAGCAGTTGCGAGTTGCACTCTGTCTGCAGTAGTAGTCAGTCGGCAGTAGTGTGCGGCGAGTGGGCAGAGAGAGTAGTCAGTTGGAGAGTAGTAGCAGTCTGGAGCAGTTGCATGTAGCGAGTGGACGGTTGTACTGAGCGGGCGCCGACGGCGTGCTGTCCTTGCGAATCTGGTCGGGATTGTGGTGGACGATGTGTATTATAGTAGAAGGTAATGAAGCAGCATTGCGCTCAGCTAATAACGTATGTTAGTTGTAATTAATTTGTTCAAAAAAAATGCCCCAATAATAATTTTTCTATAAAGTAACTTTTTAAAGGAAAAGATTCATTTCAAGTTAAATAATATTTCCTATGCATTCCCTCCAAGAATCAAAATTAAATATGGGCCAGCATTGCAGGAAGCTGTGTCGAAAAATAAGAGCAGATATACATGCAGTTTCACTGAGGTAAGAATTTATCAGATTTAATTATTTCACAGGGCCGAAGGTCAGCGTTGCTGCCCTTATAAGATTTATCAGGTTTAGTTATTTGCGTTGAGATGTTACATTCAGTTCATGGCTCATTTTTATTATTCAGTTTTGTGCGAAGACAACATCTGGCACATTATCATTAACATTGACTATCAAATTCCTTGCGGGGAGGTTACAACGTATAAGACTATAATGATTATGCGAAAGAACTTGCTCCGTTTCTAGCAATAATTTGTCGCAGATCGCTTGAGCAACGAAAGGTACCTAACGACTGGAGAAAAGCGCAGGCCATTCCCGTTTTTAAGAAAGGCCGTAAGACAGATCCACACAATTACAGACCTATGTCGTTGACGTCAGTCTGTTGTAGAATTATGGAACATGTTCTATGCTCCAGAATTATGACGTTTTTGGAAAATGAACATCTCCTCTATATAAATCAACACGGATAATGCGAACAGAGATCCTGCGAAACTCAGCTCGCTCTGTTCCCCCGTGAGACAACGGCGCTCAGGCTGATGCCCCGTGTTCCTCGACTTCAGTCAGGCATTTGACACCGTCCCGCATTGCCGGCTAATGAAAGAAATACGAACTTACGGATTATCGGAGCAGACCTGCGACTGGATTCAAGCCTTTCTTGCAGATAGAACTCAACACGTCGCTCTTAGCGGAACTAAATGGGCAGAGGTAATGCTACGGTCGCAGGTGCGAATCCTGCCTCGAGCATGGATGTGTGTGATGGGTTTAAGCAGTTCTAAAACTATGGGACTGATGACCTCAGCTGTTAAGTACCGTAGTGCTCAAAGGCATTTGAACCATTTTTTCGACAAAGGTAAAGGTAATATCGGGAGTACCACAGGGAAGTGTGATGGGACCGTTGCTGTTCACAATATATATATATATATATATATATATATATATATATATATATATATATATATAGGGCTATTACAAATGATTGAAGCGATTTCATAAATTCACTGTAGCTCCATTCATTGACACATGGTGACGACACACTACAGATACGTAGAAAAACTCATAAAGTTTTGTTCGGCTGAAGCCGCACTTCAGGTTTCTGCCGCCAGAGCGCTCGAGAGCGCAGTGAGACAAAATGGCGACAGGAGCCGAGAAAGCGTACGTCGTGCTTGAAATGCACTCACATCAGTCAGTCATAACAGTGCAACGACACTTCAGGACGAAGTTCAACAAAGATCCACCAACTGCCAACTCCATTCGGCGATGGTATGCGCAGTTTAAAGGTTCTGGATGCCTCTGTAAGGGGAAATCAACGGGTCGGCCTGCAGTGAGCGAAGAAACGGTTGAACGCGTGCGGGCAAGTTTCACGCGTAGCCCGCGGAAGTTGACGAATAAAGCAAGCAGGGAGCTAAACGTACCACAGCCGACGGTTTGGAAAATCTTACGGAAAAGCCTAAAGCAGAAGCCTTACCGTTTACAACTGCTACAAGGCCTGACACCCGATGACAAAGTCGAACGCTTCGAATTTTCGGCGCGGTTGCAACAGCTCATGCAAGAGGATGCGTTCAGTGCGAAACTCGTTTTCACTGACGAAGCAACATTTTTCTTAATGGTGAAGTGAACAGACACAATGTGCGAATCTGGGCGGTAGAGAATCCTCACTCATTCGTGCAGCAAATTCGCAATTCACCAAAAGTTAACGTGTTTTGTGCAATCTCACGGTTTAAAGTTTACAGCCCCTTTTTCTTCTGCGAAAAAAACGTCACAGGACACGTGTATCTGGACATGCTGGAAAATTGGCTCACGCCACAACTGGAGACCGACAGCGCCGACTTCATCTTTCAACAGGATGGTGCTCCACCGCACTTCCATCATGCTGTTCGGCATTTCTTAAACAGGAGATTGGAAAACCGATGGATCGGTCGTGGTGGAGATCATGATCAGCAATTCGTGTCACGGCCTCCACGCTCTCCCGACTTAACCCCATGCGATTTCTTTCTGTGGGGTTATGTGAAAGATTCAGTGTTTAAACCTCCTCTACCAAGAAACGTGCCAGAACTGCGAGTTCGCATCAACGATGCTTTCGAACTCATTGATGGGGACATGCTGCGCCGAGTGTGGGAGGAACTTGATTATCGGCTTGATGTCTGCTGAATCACTAAAGGGGCACATATCGAACATTTGTGAATGCCTAAAAAAACTTTTTGAGTTTTTGTATGTGTGTGCAAAGCATTGCGAAAATATCTCAAATAATAAAGTTATTGTAGAGCTGTGAAATCACTTCAATCATTTGTAATAACCCTGTATATATATATATGATCTAGTAGAAAGCATCAGATGCTCTTTAAGACTATTCGCAGATGATGCAGTTTTTTATAACAACGTAGCAACACCAAAAGATATTAAGAATTTGTACAACGACCAGCAGAGAACTCATGAATGGTGCAGACTGTGGCAGTTGACCCTGAACGTAAATAAATGTATCATATTGCGCATACGTAGGAGAAGAAATGCACTATTGATGACAAACAGCTGGAGACAGCGTGTGCCGTAAAATACAGTATCTAGGCGTAACTGTCCAGAGAGCTTAAGTGGAATGACCACATGAAACATTTAGTGGGAAAAGCAGACACCAGACTCAGATTGATCGGAAGATTCTTAAGGAAATGTAACTCATCCACGAAGGAAGTGGCTTATAAGGCGCTTGTTCGCCCGATTCCTGGGTGTTGTTCACCTGTCTGGGATCCCTATCACGTGGGACTGATAGAGGAGAGAGAGAAGATCCAACGGAGAGCGGCGCGTTTCGTCACGGCGTCGTTTAGCTGGTGAGAGAGCGTTACGGAGATGATAAGCAAACTCCACTGGCAGGCGTTACAAGAGAGGCGTTGTACATCGCGGAGAGATTTACTATTGAAATTTTGGGACAGCATTTTTCAGGAGGAGTCGGGCAACATACTACTCCCCCCCCGTATAGATCTCGCTTATTATTGACCGCGAGGAAAACTTCGAGAAATTAGAATCAATATAGAGGCTTACCGACAATCATTCTTCGCACGCACTATGGTATTCGCGAGTGGAACAGGGTTGGAGGGATCGGATAGTGGTACCGAAAGTACCCTCCGCCACTCTCCATTAGGTCGCTTGCGGAGTATGATGTAGATGTAGATGATATGAAATATCTTACAGTACTTGATAAAGACGCTTAGTCGAAGTCAGTTAATTGTACGACTAAATACACATCGCATTACAACCTACTGCAGACCATGTTTAAGTTTATCAAGCATCGAGGCTGTGGACCCGTACAAGTAGAAAATTTTATTGAGTCCGTCTTGTGAAGACAAGTCGGGTCGAATGACACTTTAGTATACTACTAGTCATTAAAATTGCTTCACCAAGAAGAAATACAGATGATTAATGGGTACTGACTGGACAACTATATTATACTAGAACTGACATGTGGTTACATTTTCACGCAATTTGGGTGCACAGATCCTGAGAAATCAGTACCCAGAACAACCACCTCTGGCCGTAATAACAGCCTCGATACGCCTGGGCATTGAGTCGAACAGAGCTCGGATGGCGTGTACAGGTACAGCTGCCCATGCAGCTTCAACGAGATACCACAGTTCATCAGGAGTAGTGACTGGCGTATTGTGACGAGCCAGTTGCTCGGCCACCATCGACCAGACGTTTTCAGTTGGTGAGAGATCTGGAGAATGTGCTGGCCAGGGCAGCAGTCGAACATTTTCTGTATCCAGAAAGGCCCGTACAGGACCTGCAGCATGCGTTCGTGCATTATCCTGCTGAAATGTAGGGTTTCGTAGGGATCAAATGAAGGGTAGAGCCACGGGTCGTAACACATCTGAAATGTAACGTCCACTGTTCAGAGTGCCGTCAATGCGAACAAGAGGTGACCGAGACGTGTAACCAATGGCACCCCATACCATCACGCCGGGTGATACGCCAGAACGGCGATGACGAATACACGCAACCAATGTGCGTTCACCACGATGTCACCAAACACGGATGCGACCATCATGATGCTGTAAACAGAACCTGGATTCATCCCAAAAAACGACGTTTTGCCATTCGTGCACCCAGGTTCGTCGTTGAGTACACCATCGCAGGCGCTCCTGTCTGTGATGCAGCGTCAAGGGCAACCGCAGCCATGGTCTTAGAGCTGATGGTCCGTGCTGCTGCAAACGTCGCGAACTGTTCGTGCAGATGGTTGTTGTCTAACAAACTTCCCCATCTGTTTACTCAGGGATCGAGACGTGGCTGCACGATCCGTTATAGCCATGCGGATAAGATGCCTGTCATCTCGACTGCTAGCGATACAAGGCCGTTGGGATCGAGCACGGCGTTCCGTATTACCCTCCTGAACCCACCGATTCCATATTCTGCTAACAGTCATTGGATCTCGACCAACGCGAGCAGCAATGTCGTGATATGATAAACCGCAATCGCGATAGACTACAATCCGACCTTTATCAAAGTCGGAAACGTGATGGTACGCATTTCTCCTGCTTACACGAGGCACCGCAAGAATGTTTCACCAGGCAACGCCGGTCAACTGCTGTTTGTGTATGAGAAATCGGTTGGAAACTTTCCTCGTGTGAGCACGTTGTAGGTGTCGCCACCGGCGGCAACCTTGTGTGAATGCTCTGAAAAGCTAATCATTTGCATATAACAGCATCTTCTTCCTGTCGGTTAAATTTCGCGTCTGTAGCACGTCATCTTCGTGGTGTAGCTATTCTAATGGCCAGTAGTGTAAGTACGGCAAGTAGCGGCTGCTGGGCTAGGCCGCTCTGTGCCGCCGGCCGCCTGCCAGCGAGTATTAAGAGCGCGGGGGGGAGAGAGGTGGTTCGCCTCTGGTTACGCAGGCAGCTGCGTCTTCTGCGCGTGGACGTGCGTGCGGCGCGTCACGCACAGGGCCGCTACGACGCGTGTGCGTAACGTGCGAACGGAGCAATCGCACCGCCAAGATGCCTCCGTGCAGTAGAACCAGCGCTCGACGGCAGAGAAGAAAAGCAAATTAAAATCGCTCAAAAGAGGAAAGGCCGCTGGACCTGATGGGATACCAGTTCGATTTTACACAGAGTACGCGAAGGAACTTGCCCCCCTTCTTGCAGTGGTGTGCCGTAGGTCTCTAGAAGAGCGTAGCGTTCCAAAGGATTGGAAAAGGGGACAGGTCATCCACGTTTTCAAGAAGGGACGTCGAACAGATGTGCAGAACTATAGACCTATATCTCTAACGTCGATCAGTTGTAGAATTTTGGAACACGTATTCTGTTCGAGTATAATGACTTTTCTGGAGACTAGAAATCTACTCTGTAGGGATCAGCATGGGTTTCGAAAAAGACGGTCATGTGAAACCCAGCTCACGCTATTCGTCCACGAGACTCAGAGGGCCATAGTCACGGGTTCACAGGTAGATGCCGTGTTTCTTGACTTCCGCAAGGCG